>NC_136998.1:17943264-18140764 GCF_032717465.1 Coenobita brevimanus | reverse complement strand
GATGTCCATGGGGACTCTGTTTCCTGATCGGGGGTCACGAGGTGCTGTATATTGCATATTGTGCTGTCTGTGGCATTCATTCTAAGAAAATGTGTGAATATCATTTCCTCTAGCACTAGCTATGACTTTGACTTAACCTCTAGGTTACATATGTATGCTACTTGTAATTACGTATTGTGTTACAATATTTTAGAGTCCTGACATCGCTCAGTCACGCCCTGCTGGCGAACCTCCGACAGCATGTAGCAACTATACATTCTAATCTCTTAATACATAGTATTGATTATAATATTGTAGAGACATAATAATCATAACAATATTGTCTATCTATCTATCTATATACCTAGGCTGCTTCCCCCAAGGAAAGGGAGGTAGCCGAGACAGGACGACAGGATCACACTACCCCTATCCATTCAATCACTATGCATTCAAACACATTCATTTGCATCTTAGCCCCAAGGGAGACAACGGACAGATCCCTCACTGCACCACACCGCCACAAGGGTCAACTGCGCAATGCAATCAGTGACATCCGTCCTACGCAGCAGGGCTCCCAACAGCAGAGCTGGTTTACCCCTGTCACATCATAACAGACCAATCCCCTTACCCACACCCTGACCTGACTAACTGATCCCGACCAAATGCGGGAGAATATCCTGTCCTCAGGGCTGCGTCATCACTTATTCATTCACAATTTCTCTCCATTATTTCTGTCACGCACAACCACTCTATCCTTGCTTGCTCAGACAGACATCCCTCTCTGCATCGGTGCTCTTCACTTCACACTGTCCATCCATCCTCATCTCGTGGTCTTCCTCTCAGCCTTACACCTCTCACATCAGATCTAGTTATCTTTTTCACCAATCGCTCATTATCCATTCTCTCCATATGCCCAAACCATCGCAACACCCTCTGCTCAACTCTGCAAACCACTTACTCCCAGCCATCTCCGAACAACTCGCAGTTCTCCTTCACTTCACTTCTCGCACTGATCCATACGTGTCGGCCACAAATACTCCTGAACGTGCCACACCTCATCTCCGTCAGAGCGATTCCATTCAACTTTCCTCTCTGCTGCACCCATATTCCAGGTTTCAGCCCCATATAATGCAGTTGGTACCACAACACCCTCATACAACCTTCTCTTTACATCCATTCTAAGCGAACGACATCTAAACACTTTTTTCATTCTTCCCAGCACCTTTCCTACTTCATTTATTCTAAACTTCACTTCTGCATCTATTCTTCCATCCACAGCAACATGTGACCCTAGATATTTAAAACACTCTACCTCCTCAAGCAACACGCGCCATTCAAAGCTATATTCCATTCCCCCTTCCATCTACCAACCTCGTACACTTCATCACTTTACTCTTATTCTCATTTACTTTCAATTTCCTCCTTTCACACACCCTTCCAAACTCCTCTACCACTGTCTCAATCTCTCCTCTCAATCAGCCACCAGTGCAGTATCATCTGCAAACAGCAGCTGCTTCAGATTCCACTCTTCACCATCAACATTCACCAGACTCAGACCTCCACCTAAAACTCCTGCATTCACCTCCCTTACAACACCATCCATGTAAATATTAAACAATCAAGGCGACATCACACATCCCTGTCGCAGCCCCACTCTCACAGGAAACCAGTCACTCACAGCATTTCCCACTCTTACACACGCTCTACTATTTACATAAAAACTTTTCACCCCTTTTAGTAACCTACCATCAAGACCATACAATCTTAAAACAGTCCACAAAGCCTCCCTATCAATTCTATCATACGCTTTCTCAAAATCCATGAATGCCCAAAACACATCCTTGCCTTTCGCTAAATACTTTTCACACACTTGTCTCACAGCAAACACCTGATCCACGCATCCACTCCCCCTCCTAAAGCCACACTGCTCATCACCAATCACTCCCTCTGTACCCTCTCTAACTCTCATAATTAACACTCTACCATAAACCTTACCTACAACACTCAACAGACTTATACCCCTAAAGCTAGTACATTCATACTTATCACCCTTGCCTTTATACAACGGGACCACACAAGCACTTGCCCAGTCAACTGGCACCATACCTTTCACAAAGCACATATTCAGCAGTCTTACTAACCACTCAACAATGAACACTCCACCACTCTTCAGGTATTCAACAGCACACCCATCCATACCTGCAGCTTTCCCTGTTTTCATCTCCTTTACTGCCTTCTCCACTTCCTCCTTCGTGATCAAAGAATCATTCAACTCTCCCAACACATTTATTCCTTGCACCCTTCCATCTGCCACAATCTCAGCCACCCTTTCCTCCTCTACATTTATCAATCTTTCAAAATACTCTGCCCATCTCTTCCTTACTGCATCCATCTCAATTAACATCCTTCCATCCTCTGCTTTTACTCGTTCTTCCTCCCCAGACTCTCCCTTTCGCACCCTTTTCACCTCCTTCCAAAACATTTTCTTATTCTGTTGAAAATTCTCTGTAAGCCGCCTACCCCACCTCTCATCTGCTGCCACTTTAGCATCACGCACAGCCCTTCTCGCCCTATTCCTCTTTTCCTTATACCTTTCATATGACCTCTCATCCTTCCTCTGCAGCCACACTTCATATGCACGTCTCTTCTCAGGCACAGCCATACTTACTTCCTCGCACCACCATTCACTTCCTTTTCTTACACCACCACCCACACGTCTCACACCACACACCTCTTCTGCATGCCCCACCACAGCACTCTTAAACAACTGCCATTCCTCCTCCACACTGCCATTTTCCTGATCTTTCAGAGCGTTCCACTCATCTTTCAATTTCTCCTGATACTTTATCTTTTTCTCTCTTTTATCCAACTCACTCACTTTCAAAACCTCCCTGCCACACCTAACCCTCCTAGCTCTCACCCATCTCTTACCTACTCTTAACTTTCCCTCCACCAGGTAGTGGTCAGACATACCTCCACCCTCCCCTCTCAGAACTCTCACATCCAACAATCTTCCTATTACATTCCTGGACACAACCACATAGTCCATCAAAGCTCTATCAACAACCCTTCCACCCTCCTGTCTCACCCATGTATACTTATAAATATCTTTCTTCTCAAACAGCGTATTTCCAATCACCATCTCTCGCTCAACACACATCGCTATCATTCGTTCCCCATTTACATTTCTTCCAGGCACACCATGCATACCAACTACACCTTCAACTGCTACATTTCCCTCTCTAGCATTCAGATCTCCCATCATTACCACATTCACATTCACTCCAAAACTCTGCAGACAATCATCAACATCATTCCAGAAAGACTCCCTCTCTTCTTCATCCCTTTCACTACCAGGCCCATATGAACTCACAAACACCCACAACTCACGTTCAAATTTCGCTTTCACCCACATCAGTCTCGATGACACCTCCTTCCATTCAATCACGTACTGCTGTACCTCCGGACTCACTAACAAGACCGCACCTTCTCTTGCCCTTCCTCTATCAACACCTGACAATCTTCCATTCACACTTCTAAACATAGCCTCACCCTTCCCTTTCATCTTCGTTTCACTCAAAGCTAACACATCCAACTTTCTTCTCACAAACATTCTTCCAATCTCCTCCCTTTTAGCCTCAATTGTACTACATCCACGCACATTGTAGAGACACAATAATATTGCAGAAACATAACATACTGCAGCAATACATTGTATGTATAATGGAGTAAATACATTGTAGCATAACTGAATGCAGAATATTGCATAACATATTGTAATAATATATTGGCACAAATGTGTGTGTACAACAGACATATGCATATATTTATGCAATGGTAATACTGCTAGTTCATACACCGTATGACATGTGTAAGTTACTAGCTGTTATGTACGAGTAGTAAAATTGAACATAAAATATTGTATTGCATATAATAGTGATATATGATAGTAGAACAAATGTGCATATACAACAGACATTCACATATACTTTTGCAATAGTAAAATTGCTAGGTCATTACATTATATATGATGCTATGCCTATAATAATACCTAATATTACACTCAACTCGCTGCTGATTAAGTGAAGTACATAATTGTGGAAACATAACTGTAGGAACATTCTATCGTATGAATGTAATTATTACATAATTGTATTACTTAACTGAAGTAATATTGTAATTGTTACACAATTGTATTTTAAATTAATATTGTAATTGTTACATAATTGTATTGTGCATAACTGTATTGTATTATAATCGTTGCATAATTTTATTGTAATGTAATTGTTACATAACTGTATTTTAAACTGAAGTAATATTGTAACTGTTACATTTTCTTTTATGCGAGGAAGAAGGAACCAAAGGCCATGAGCCCGCAATAACAGTTCCCTCCAAGAGAAAAACAAAATACAAGAGAGAGCCAAATTCAAGATCCATTCATTTCGAGATGCCTGGACACTCTGCTTTTGAAAGACTGGAGATCTTAGGCAGCAGGAAATACAGACAGAGGGAGACAGTTCCAGAGTTGACCCGTTGCATAAATTAAGGACTGGGAGTAGCGGTTAACTCTTGCATTAGAGAGTTGGACAGAATAGGGATGAGAGTTTCCTGCTAGACGGGTGCTATGTGCCCGTCGTAGAGGTGGAGGAATGCATGCAGACAGTTCAGAGGAGCAGTGACCATTAAAGTAGCGAAAGAAAAGAGATAAAGATGCAACAGTGTGGCGAAGAGACAGAGTTTGAAGGGAGTCAATAAGAGGAGGAGAGTTAATGAGATGAAAAGCCTTTGACTCCACCCTATTGAGAAGAGCTGTATGTGGGGAGCCTCCCCACACATGAGAGTTCTACTCCACACAGGGGCGGATAAAACCCCTGTATAGAGCCAACAATTGTGCAGGGGTAAAAAAAAAACGGAGTCGGCTCAGCACACCCAATCTCTTGGAAACAGATTTTAATAGAGATGTAATATGATCTTTCCAAGATAAGTCCCGAGTGAATGAAACCCCAAGCATGTTCAATGATGATGCAGGATTAAGCAGTAATATTAGTGTTTGTAGTTACATAATTGTTGTGATGCTATCGTTTGTAGTTACATAATTGTAGCAACAAAATTGCAGTAAAGCTATCGTTTGTAGTTACGTACTGTAATTGTAGCAACATAGCTGCAGTCATGTTGTAGTTAATTGTAATAACTGTAGTAATATTTTTGATATTATAAAAATTTGAGTAATATTGTAGTAACTGCAGTAATATCGTAGGTATTGTAGTTACCGCAGTAATGTTGTAGTAATTCCAGTAATATCGTACAGTTACATAGTATGTTACATTGTAATTTGTGACATAATTGTGTGCACATGCATATAATCACACAGTAGTACCACAATACCAAGGTACAGCAATCAGTTGTAGTATGAATCAGTCATCTATAACACTTGCTGTAGTAATATTACACAATATGTATTGTAAGTCCCCTCATCGTTTCCTACCGAAAAAAACAAAAAAATGTATTAATTAGCTAATCCAGTCTTGCTGCGGTCGACGACAGCGATGATGTACATTACAACTGGCTCTCGGAGAACAATAACTTTGCTCTTTGTTTCACTTTTAGAAGGAGTCTATGTTGTATTATGGCATTTGTAGCAACAGTTGTAGCTATTTTTGTTTGTTATGCGATCTTAATTAATTATTTTTTTTTTTACTGATTACGTTTGTGTTCGGTTTTCCTGTGGTGTCCAAGGTTGCATAACTGCTGGCTAATCCTTGGGACCCTTTTTAAGCTTAGCTATGTTGCACAGTTATTATTGAAAATGATATTATGTTACCCCATATTTTCTTATTTTATATAAAAATATATTTACAATATGTACACCCACAATCAAAAGTTCGTCGACAGTCCCTGTCAGGCATATGTTTCTACAGGCTGCCGATAGGTGGCGCAACGATCTAGCACGAGCGTAGTGGAAGTGGAGTCAGTCAACGAAACTTGAGAGGGAGAGGGAGGCGACAAGGAAGGGGTACGAACCCGTGGCGATCGGAATACAATGCATCTCGTGTGCTTTGCTGTTATCAATAATACATTGTTATATCCAGACTATTATACAAAACTTATTATAATTCATCTTAGTTTACGTAAATAGATCTTCCACAGCTGAAAATCCATACAAATTAATGGTGTCTCGAACAAGATTCCGACTTATTCGAGGCATCTCTGCTGCCATTACCGTAAGTTGACCTGGGTCTTTTGCAAAACTCGGCCCGATGGTAAGAGACTTCAAATTAGTAGTTTTCTCGGCATGTGTGTCTAAGGCCATTTCAGGCCAAGTGTCAGGCATGCGAACTCGTGTCTACCTTATTCTTTCTCACTCGTTGTGTGTGTGTGTGTGTGTGTGTGTGTGTGTGTGTGTGTGTGTGTGTGTGTGTGTGTGTGTGTGTGACGCTTTTTGCACTTCCTGTCTGCGGTTGAGCCTGAAAGACGCTCGTGTAATAACTCTTAAACTTACCAGAAGATTTTTGTTTTTTCATGATATTTGAATATTGCCCATAAAAATTGCAAAGCTAAAGTGAACATATCTTTATCTTAAGCCAACATGACATAATATTTTTTAGTACCCGAAGCGAGAGAGCACAAACTAGAATATGTCACAGTCTTGGAATTTACGTCTGCGCCTTACCCATTAGGCCTGTGGTTATCAAATGGCTGATATGATTAGATACCACTATGGGATCGATATGTCACTTGTGAAGTTTGCAGTATGTGCTATAGTCAAAGGTTTTAAGGCTATAATGTTACCAAGTTGAGAGGTTATTGTATGATATATTAAAGTGTCATGAAATACTGTTTGTTTTTATAAGACAATAGTAACAAAGATAAAAGTAATTCACAGAAATGAACAGTGAAAATTATTATAACTGTATAACATTTACATACGGTACAGTATAATATATTAGTAGGTAACATTGTTGGATTATACAAGCTGTGCATATTACATATTATATTCTATTAACCAGAACGAAAATATTGCCAAATAATATCATCCCAATCATGGTTGTCACTTTTCCATTTATCAACTCCGTAGCCCAAATCACTCAGAGACTTTGGATGATTTAATAGGACGACCATCCAACCCCACAGCGACGTAGATACACGTCCACTTTTTGCTTTGGTAAAAATGTGTTTGTCTTAGTATCTCGTTTTCGTGACCCACGAGCACACCCCAGGCCCTGCCTTTACAGAAGGAAAACACTTTTCATCTGTAAATATTACATTCTTCCAAAATAACTCGGCTTCTGTTGAGTACTGTAGGAAAAACCCCATTTGATCATCTTTGTTGTAAGGGGCCAACACTTCTTTTACGGCAGGCACATGACACTTGATATTAGCTGCGTGGAGCCGTCGACGCACAGTGGGGACACTGCAGGCCAGGTGCAAATCACGTGGATAGTTCACGACAGTTGTTAACGGTCGCTCCTGTGCTCTCTCCACAATTGCCTCGTCCTGCTCGGGAGTTGTTGCTTTTGGCCGTCCACTACGAGGCTTTGTGCTGACTGACCCCAATTCTTGCCAGCGCTTGATCAACTTATGCACTGTAGACCAATGCAGGCCGAGTTCTTGAGCAGTGGCACCTGGAGTCATGCCGCCCTCCCATAGTCCAATTATTCGCCCACGATCGGAGATGATTCGCAAAGAATTCGCACGACCCTCTGCCATCTCGCCTGATAATGAAAATATATATGTAAACATGCATTTTTAAGGTTTTCATGGTGCACATCATTCATCAAACGGATATATATATATATATATATATATATATATATATATATATATATATATATATATATATATATATATATATATATATATATATATATATATATATATATATATTATAATTATATATATAATTATATTATATATAATTATATATATAATTATATATATATATAGATAGATAGATAGATATATAGATATATAGATATATATATATAGATAGATAGATAGATAGATAGATAAATATATATATATATATATATATATATATATATAATTATATATGTATATATATATATATATATATATATATATATATATATATATATATATATATATATATATCGGTTTGATGAACGATTTGCACCATGAAAACCTTAAAAATGCATGTTTACATATATATTTCTTTGTATTTTTAATATCAGGCAAGATGGCAGAGGGTCGTGCGAATTCTTTGCGAATCATCTCCGATCGTGGGCGAATAATTGGACTATGGGAGGGTGGCATGACTCCAGGTGCCATTGCTCAAGAACTCGGCCTGCATCGGTCTACAGTGCATAAGTTGATCAAGCGCTGGCAAGAACAGGGGTCAGTCAGCACAAAGCCTCGTAGTGGACGGCCAAAAGCAACAACTCCCGAGCAGGACGAGGCAATTGTGGAGAGAGCACAGGAGCGACCGTTAACAACTGTCGTGAACTATCCACGTGATTTGCACCTGGCCTGCAGTGTCCCCACTGTGCGTCGACGGCTCCACGCAGCTAATATCAAGTGTCATGTGCCTGCCGTAAAAGAAGTGTTGGCCCCTTACAACAAAGATGATCAAATGGGGTTTTTCCTACAGTACTCAACAGAAGACGAGTTATTTTGGAAGAATGTAATATTTACAGATGAAAAGTGTTTTCCTTCTGTAAAGGCAGGGCCTGGGGTGTGCTGGAGGGTCACGAAAACGAGATACTAAGACAAACACATTTTTACCAAAGCAAAAAGTGGACGTGTATCTACGTCGCTGTGGGGTTGGATGTGGGCATACGGACCCGGAAAACTGTTGGAAATTAATGGTAAATTAACAATTGAACAATATATAAGAATTCTTGAGGATGTTCTCCTGCCCACAGTGCATGTGATGGCAATCCCAGCCCCTCACACCATCCATATTGTGCATGACCGCAGCCCCGTCCACATGAGCAGAATGGTAAGAGAGTGGATTGATGTTCATCCCGAATGTAACTTCATCGACTGGCCAGCCAAAGGATGTGATATGAACCCCATCGAAAACCTGTGGGCAATGATGGTTCAGGAGTGGGATATTGGGCAAGAGCGCACGAAAGCTGCCATTGTGCGTCACGCTCAGGACGTATGGGAAGGCATACGTCGACGTCCAAATATATGCACCAATCTTGTGAGGTCAATGCCAAACAGACTTAATGAAGTGATTGATGCACAAGGAGGATGGTCGTCCTATTAAATCATCCAAAGTCTCTGAGTGATTTGGGCTACGGAGTTGATAAATGGAAAAGTGACAACCATGATTGGGATGATATTATTTGGCAATATTTTCGTTCTGGTTAATAGAATATAATATGTAATATGCACAGCTTGTATAATCCAACAATGTTACCTACTAATATATTTTACTGTACCGTATGTAAATGTTATACAGTTATAATAATTTTCGCTGTTCATTTCTGTGAATTACTTTTATCTTTGTTACTTTTGTCTTATAAAAACAAACAGTATTTCATGACACTTTAATATATCATACAATAACCTCTCAACTTGGTAACATTATAGCCTTAAAACCTTTGACTATAGCACATACTGCAAACTTCACAAGTGACATATCGATCCCATAGTGGTATCTAATCATATCAGCCATTTGATAACCACAGGCCTAATGGGTAAGGCGCAGACGTAAATTCCAAGACTGTGACATATTCTAGTTTGTGCTCTCTCGCTTCGGGTACTAAAAAATATTATGTCATGTTGGCTTAAGATAAAGATATGTTCACTTTAGCTTTGCAATTTTTATGGGCAATATTCAAATATCATGAAAAAACAAAAATCTTCTGGTAAGTTTAAGAGTTATTACACGAGCGTCTTTCAGGCTCAACCGCAGACAGGAAGTGCAAAAAGCGTCACACACACACACACACACACACACACACACACACACACACAAAACGAGTGAGAAAGAATAAGGTAGACACGAGTTCGCATGCCTGACACTTGGCCTGAAATGGCCTTAGACACACATGCCGAGAAAACTACTAATTTGAAGTCTCTTACCATCGGGCCGCGTTTTGCAAAAGACCCAGGTCAACTTACGGTAATGGCAGCAGAGATGCCTCGAATAAGTCGGAATCTTGTTCGAGACACCATTAATTTGTATGGATTTTCAGCTGTGGAAGATCTATTTACGTAAACTAAGATGAATTATAATAAGTTTTGTATAATAGTCTGGATATAACAATGTATTATTGATAACAGCAAAGCACACGAGATGCATTGTATTCCGATCGCCACGGGTTCGTACCCCTTCCTTGCCGCCTCCCTCTCCCTCTCAAGTTTCGTTGACTGACTCCACTTCCCACTACGCTCGTGCTAGATCGTTGCGCCACCTATCGGCAGCCTGTAGAAACATATGCCTGACAGGGACTGTCGACGAACTTATGATTTTGGGTGTACAACATTAACAATATACACTCACTTGTTGTTCGTTTGTACCTATGGTGGACAATGTATGTGTCACCACTGTGTGGAAATCTTTGTCCTCACAGTTGTGTGAAAAAGGTTGTTCATTCTTGCTAACGTCATTCATGTTGGCCATTTTATTCCCTTGTAATTTCATTTGTCTGATCCCACTAGATAGCTATAATTAATAACTGTTTATTACAGTTCTTTTAATCGCTCACGGGATTAATGTGATAGTATATGTTATCTATTACTCTGCAGATGGATTGTTGCTTAGTTCTACGTATGAAACACGTATTTTATGCATGTGCCAAATGCATACACATGGTTCAGTCGTTGGCAATAAATGGATGCTATAGTAAATGAATATGTAAGGTATATACCTGTTATTGTTGGGGAAGTACTTAGTGATTGACTTAGGTAGATAACTGAAGTAGGTATATGTACACTCACCAACAAAAGCGCCGTCGCCTCATCTGCCAAATCATGAACCACATAAGCTTCACAGGCTCGTGAAGCGAAGCACCAGAGAAGTTCATTAATTAGGCGGCTGGCTATTGTAATTTACATGTGAATATGTTTGTTCGATAATTATCCTTTATACAGTGGTAATACTGTTTAAAAGTGATAATGTTATGTTATTCGTTATCAGATGTATCATTTGCCAGGTGACGTGTGGCAAGTCTACTTGGAGAGGGTCTGGGGGTAACAGGTGTTTGGGGTGGAGTGGACGTAGGCGGTGTGGTTGTTGTGTGTGTTCGATGATTATTGTTGATAAAGCAATAATATCGCATCTGATGACGTGATATTGTTACCTTATTCGTTATCAGCTATGCTATCCAATGTAACAAAATACTGAAGAATATTCAGTATGCCACCCATTCAATCTTTAATTTTTCTTATTAATTTTTCTCATATTAGACTTTACTCAGCAGACGACATCTGGCAACCATATTTCCGGTAGTTACTCAGTTATAGAACGATGGCTAACATATTACTAGAGGGATGGGACGGGAGGGAGGAAGTGTGGTCTGCGGATCGTTAAGGTGAGGTGATGTCCAGACGCCAACCCACCCACATGCTAATTTCGCACAAACGGGGTATGGTATTAAAGAAGGACTACAAGTTTAGCCATATACTCAAGCCAGTCCCCAACTCTGTGGATTTTACCGTTAGGGAAGCAAGGAGGCGTTGCGTCATTACATCCTTGACATTTCGTTTGTGACTCAGGACTGATGTAAGTCTTCACAATGAGTAGTGGAAAGCACCTCTTTCTGTTCAACTTATGTCCATTTGGAATAGTTAACCCGTCACGTCCCGAGGTTTTCCGCACCTATGACATCCCCCCAGTCCCGAGCCTTTTTGGAAAAAATTTTTTTTTGCTAAAACTTCCGCTTAGGTCGAGAAACGAAGGAAAATCACAAAGAGAGTGGTTCCCGCGGTCTATAAGTGGTCCGTACAGGTGCGGTTCCCCCCCACAGGTATGGTGTTCTGTAATGGGCTGGATATGCGTTTACATTTTCTATGGTAAGGAATAATGGGAGAAACAACACACAACACCTCTATATTTATTGAATTTGAACTAATAAACAATAACAGTAACAATATAATGGATTTCAGACACATATATATGAAAAATAAGCATTGTACCATCGCGCGAGCATAGCGAGTTTGGTCCGAGTCGTAACATGCTATATGCTAAGTGTCTGGTATGAGTCAACCTATCATTTTTTCTACTTGTATACTTCTGTTTCAATGACATTTTACCAATTACAACTGTTTGTAAGTGTTTTCAGATGTTTTCATTCATTATGATGACATGCAGCATAAGTATAGCACACATCAGCTTAGTAAGCGCACTCGCTATGACTCGTATTTCAACATACCAAATTGTTTTATCACTTTCCAATTATTATCCCCTTTACATAGAACCTTTCCTCCACCACTGTAAAGGTTTTCAATTATTTTCATTCATTACGAGGGCATTTAGCGATATGCTAGCGCATATTCATGTAGCAACCACGATCTCAAACACTCGTGTTTCATCATCTACTTTATTTATTCACTCCAATTATAATTTTCCACTTACATTACACATGTTTACACCCCTATAATGCACTGTACATACTTACTGCCATTATTTATTCAAGTGAGCGTGAGAATATCGCCTGAAAATACCCTCGCAAGGAATGTTTCGACAAACATAATACTCACACACTTATATACTAATTCACTCACACACTTATATACTAATTATTCACTTTATCACTTGCTGACTTTTATTTTGACTAATACGTGCCTTATTCATTCAACTGAGCGTCAGGAAATCTTATCTTTATACACACGCTATGAATATTTGACTTAGAATATATATCATCACATACAATAATCTGAACTTATATTATACCCGTAAGAATGTCCCATAATAATAATTATATAATTACGGGCCGTATTTATTGCACTGAGCGACAGAATATCGCATCATACAACCCTCTCTATGTAAGTTTCAACTTAGGGCAGATTTATATACTTACACACAATGTTTTCACTTATGTTCTACCCGTATGCACTTTATACTAATATTTGGAGATCATCATGACTGATAATTTCACTGAGCGTCTGTCTGTCGCATTTACCTCATAATTTCAGCGTCCTTTCGCATTCACACCATGCTTAAATTGCATCAACGTGTGATATTCACTAAAACATGGGTGAATACAGAGACCCACGTCACACTGCACGCACTCATAGCGGGTGTCCTTCCTCTGTGTCGTGAGTCTCACCTGGGAATTACTGCACACGTGACACCTGCGTTGGGGCCTAGGTCTGTTTGGCTGGGGAGGGATAGGAGTGGGGAAATGGCGGCCGGATATTCTCTGGGGAGTTTGGGCAATAGGGGCAGTGCGGGTGCGATGTTGGGGCCTTTCAACAGCATACTTTGCAAAGATTTCTCTTGTGAGCTCCCTCACAAACCCTTCAAATGTTTCCTGAACTCCTGTGGTCATGGCGTGAAGGTGGTGGCAATTCAGAGCAGTGATATCTAGTAAGTGAAAGAACAGTTTTTTATACCACTTCATCGTTTTCCTGGCACACTCTACCGTCGATATCATGGAGTCTGACTGGTCCACGAGGCGCATGTTTATATTGTAATCCATAACACACTCAGGTTTCCAAACACGACGCCTGCTTTCGCTACGGTAATCTACAGAATCAGTACCGTGCATCAAGGGGCGGTGAACCGTGGACAAGAGGCTTACTTCTCTGTTGTGGTTCCACATTGTGGCAAGGATGTTGTTGGCTTTGAAAAAGACAACCTCACTCCTCGCAAGTTTCCGCCCTACCTTGGCCATGTGACGCCGGTTCACCTTTACGGTTCCACAGACTCCCGTTTCATGTGTGTGAAGATAACGAGCGAGAAGAGGGCTAGTGTACCAATTGTCGAGGTAGAGAACGTGACCGTGATGAAGGTAGTCTTGTATCATCGTCTTTACCACTGCTCCCGACAGTCCAATACTTCGATCTTCTATTATGTCTGTCTGTGCACCGGTGTACAAGACTATGTCTTGCACATATCCAGTCCTACAGTCACACATAACAAAGATCTTGAACCCAAAACGGTGCCTTTTGCTGGGTATATACTGTCTGAAATAAATATTGCCTCTCCACAACACGAGACTCTCGTCTATGACAAGATCTCTATAGGGATAGAATGAGGAACGAAAGGTTTGCCTGAGGTGATCAAAGACCAACCGAATTCGCCTCATTTTGTCAGTGTTGTTTGCATTTGCAGGGTCATGAGCATCATAAAAATGGAGGCGACTTAGAATTTGTTGAAACCGATTACGGCTCATCACTGGACCAAATATTGGGGTAAACATAACAGGGTCCCTAGTCCAGTAAGCAGGAATTCTATTCTTTCTTATAATACCCATCAAAAGGACCAGGGCAAAAAATAAGAACATTTCTGGAAGGGAGACAGGGTAATCATAGATCATAGAATGCCTACTCCTTGTTCCCAATCTTTCACTCTCTAGGCGCTGGGCGCTTGCAAACAGGTTTGTTTGGTGTACAATCTGCTCAACAAATGCCTCACTGAAAAACAGGTGGAAAAAATCCAACCTGGTGGAATTACTGTGAATTCCTGGTGCAATGCAGCCAGATCGCCCTTGCTCAGTGAAGGGGTGAATGAGGGGAGAAAAATCACTCCCATCCTCCCAATCCCACGACACAAATCCCTCGTCCCCATCAGCCCCATCACCGCCTTCGTCTGGGTGGGGAGGAGATCCTGGTTGGGGAGGTGGGGGAGAAGGAGTACGGAGGGCTTCCCCACTGTCACTCCTCTTCCCTCTGCCTTTACCCTTTCCCTTTCCCTTACCCTTACGGCCTTGAGGAACATTAGGGGGCTGTGGGGATGAAATAGGAGAATATTAGGGAGCAGAAGACGTGCTGGGGAGTGGTTCCTCCCCACCTTCCCCCTCCATTACCACACCACGTGCTCTCTCACGCAACCTAGCTCGACCACGTGTTAGGGGACATTGGGGAGCATAAGACGTGCTTTGGAGTGGTTCCTCCCCACCTTCCCCCTCCCTCACAACCCCACGTGATAATGAACGCACCCGCACTGGCCCACGTGATCCACTATGCCGCCTCACACTACATAGGGAGAGCAATGACTCACTCACGTCACTCTCACTTTCCCTAATCCCCGGACTTTCCCTTTCACTCCCCACTCCCTCCACTTGACTTCCTAGCTCCCCAGAGAGAATGCTAGGCCCATACCTGCTCATACGACGTGGTGTGCGCTCTGGGCCACAATGTGTAATCACCTCCCGTCCATACCACGTGGCAGCACGTCCCACGGCTCCGTCCTCGTCCTCGTCCTCGTCCTCGAATTCTGCTTCCAAATCATGCTGGGGATAGGGATAGGATATACCACGTGCCTTCTTTGCCTCCTGCCCCTCTCTAGCAGCACGGTAAGTCACGTACTGCCGCTTCCTGGGTGACGGAACTTCCTCATCACTGCTGGTGGTTTCTTCCTCCTCTGGCTGCACATAATCTTTGTCCATCTCCTCGTCGTCCAGTGGGGAATCACTGTCTCCGGTAAAGGTGTCCAGGGCGACTTGAATCTCGCTGTCTGAGAGACCTCTCTTAGCCATGTCTGAGCAGGACCGTGGCTACCAGGTGAGTGGACGAGTGGTGGGCTAGCGCAGGTCGCACGGGGTCACCGAGTGTCCCCGCCTGGTGGCAGGTAGGGGAAGGTCAGGCGAGGGTACGTACTGCAAATCAAGCACGAAATTTGAAAATTGTCAAAATTATGCACATTGCAATTGCACGACGTACTGGTACGTCGCCGGAACTGGCAAATGCAAATCGTTGCAACGTACCCATACGTCGACGGGACGGGGCGGGTTAAAATATATCAGACATATTTATGGAGTGCTCTGTACGGTCTGCTCACTGTTTAGTGCATTTAAATTATCTATCTATCTATTACATCTATCTATCTCATCCATAGATTTTCACACACTACTCAAGTTAGTATAAAATAAAACTTCACGTGATGTTTTGGTGTAATATGGACGAGGTTTTTGTTCATTTTAAGCGATAGGTAGTAACTTCTGAGAGAGAGAGATCTCCACAATGCAGCCAATAATGGATTGTATATGAGGGGAAAATCCTTCAAAACAACCAAAACTATTGCTGACACCTTGGCATACCCCGTATATCGTAATGATACTAACGTAACCTTACCAAACCAAATGTGCACAATCGTAACCTAACCTGCCCCTGACACTAATATGTTTTTAACCTCCCCCCCATGGCAGAAAAGGGATGAGAGATTTCTGCTAGACGGGTGCTATGTGCCCTTCTCCTCCCTCCTTCTCGTTCCCTCTCCCTTCTCCTTCTGCCTCCTAACTCCTTTTCTCTCATATAGGAAAGATTGTGGCATGGGTAATGCACGGTCGAGTAGAATTTTCTCGATTCTGGGGACTTTCCTATCGGGGGTCACGAGGTGCTGTATATTGCATATTGTCCTGTCTTTGGCATTCATTCTGAGAAAATGTGTGAACATCATTTCCTCTAGCACTAGCTATGACTTTGACTTAACCTCTAGGTTACATATGTATGCTACTTGTAATTACGTATTGTGTTACAATATTTTAGAGTCCTGACATCGCTCAGTCACGCCCTGCTGGCGAACCTCCGACAGCATGTAGCAACTATACATTCTAATCTCTTAATACATAGTATTGATTATAATATTGTAGAGACAATAATCATAACAATATTGTAGGGACACAATAATATTGCAGAAACATAACACACTGCAGCAATACATTGTATGTATAATGGAGTAAATACATTGTAGCATAACTGAATGCAGAATATTGCATAACATATTGTAATAATATATTGGCACAAATGTGTGTGTACAACAGACATATGCATATATTTATGCAATGGTAATACTGCTAGTTCATACACCGTATGACATGTGTAAGTTACTAGCTGTTATGTAGTAAAATTGAACATAAAATATTGTATTGCATATAATAGTGATATATGATAGTAGAACAAATGTGCATATACGACAGACATTCACATATACTTTTGCAATAGTAAAATTGCTAGGTCATTACATTATATATGATGCTATGCCTATAATAATGCCTAATATTACACTCAACTTGCTGATGATTAAGTGAAGTACATAATTGTGGAAACACAAATGTAGGAACATTCTATCGTATGAATGTAATTATTACATAATTGTATTATTTAACAAGTAATATTGTAATTGTTACACAATTGTATTTTAAATTAATATTGTATTTGTTACATAATTGTACTCTGCATAACTGTATTGTATTGTAATCGTTGCATAATTGTATTGTAATGTAATTGTTACATAATTGTATTTTAAATTGAAGTAATATTGTAACTGTTACCTTTTTTTTTTAATGTGAGGAAAAAGGAACCAAAGGCCATGAGCCTGCAATAACAGTTCCCTCCAAGAGAAAAACAAAATACAAGAGAGAGCCAAATTCAAGATCCATTCATTTCGAGATGCCTGGACACACTGCATTTGAAAGACTGGAGATCATAGGCAACAGGAAATACAGACAGAGGGAGACAGTTCCATAGTTGACCCGTTGCATAAATTAAGGACTGGGAGTAACGGTTAACTCTTGCATTAGAGAGTTGGACAGAAAAGAGATGAGAGTTTCCTGCTAGATGGGTGCTATGCCCCCATCGTAGAGGTGGAGGAGTGCATGCAGACAGTTCAGTGGAGCAGTGACCATTAAAGTAGCGACAGAAAAGAGATAAAGATGCAACAGTGCGGCGAAGAGACAGAGGTTAAAGGGAGTCAGTAAGAGGAGGAGAGTTAATGACACGAAAAGCATTTGACTCTACCCTATTGAGAAGAGCTGTATGTGGGGAGCCTCCCCACACATGAGAGTTCTACTCCACACAGGGGCGGATAAAACCCCTGTATAGAGCCAACAATTGTGCAGGGGTAAAGAAAAAACGGAGTCGGCTTAGCAAACCCAATCTTGGAAGCAGATTTTACAAGAGATGTAATATGATCTTTCCAAGATAAGTCCCGAGTAAATGAAACTCCAAGCATGTTCAATGATGATGCAGGATTAAGCAGTAATATTAGTGTTTGTAGTTACATAATTGTTGTGATGCTATCGTTTGTAGTTACATAATTGTAGCAACATAATTGCAGTAATGCTATCGTTTGTAGTTACGTACTGTAATTGTAGCAACATAGCTGCAGTCATGTTGTAGTTAATTATAGTCACTGTAGTAATATCTTAGATATTGTAAAAATATGAGTAATATTGTAGTAACTGCAGTAATATCGTAGGTATTGTAGTTACCGCAGTAATGTTGTAGTAATTCCAGTAATATCGTACAGTTACATGTATGTTACATTGTAATTTGTGACATAATTGTGTGCACATGCATATAATCACACAGTAGTACCACAATAGCAAGGTACAGCAATCAGTTGTAGTATGAATCAGTCATCTATAACACTTGCTGTAGTAATATTACACAATATGTATTGTAAGTCCCCTCATCGTTTCCTACCGAAAAAAACAAAAAAATGTATTAATTAGCTAATCCAGTCTTGCTGCAGTCGACGATAGCGATGATGTACATTACAACTGGCTCTCGGAGAACAATAACTTTGCTCTTTGTTTCACTTTTAGAAGGAGTCTATGTTGTATTATGGCATTTGTAGCAACAGTTGTACCTATTTTTGTTTGTTATGCGATCTTAATTAATTATTACTTTTTTTTTTTTTACTGATTTCCTATAATTTGTTTTCATCGTCAGGTGTGGGGGTGTGAAGCTGCGTTTGAGGGAAGTTCATTCAAAGTTCATTCTGTGTCGAGCCCATTCATTTAACCCTTGAGGCCGGGGGTTTCATTTGCATCATGTGCGGCATTAATGCATAAATGTTTCGGGTATGTGATTGTGTTATCACCTGAAAGTTCTTTGTTCTTGTAGCATAAAGTTAATTTTGTGTGAAGGACAACAAAACAAGTCAGATATAATGTATGTTTGACTCGAAATGTGGATTGAAGCAGTGTTTCGTGCAGATTAGCTCCGCCTTCCTCTCAAACACCCCTCCTCATCCCCTCATATGGCTGACGTCAAATACACTGTTATCATCACTTAATACCCCGAGTTATATTGCCTCTAACGCAGAGGGGGTCTTTTCTTTTATGAGTGATTGCACGTAAGTCGTAACTATAAAGCACATTTTATACGTTTGTGCAGAGTCTGTCTATCACTGTGTATTGTATAAATGAAGTAACTATTTAACACACTTATTTTTACCGTGATTGGAACGGTGTGAGTGGTGGTAAGTGGTGTTGTTAAGCATGGGTTGATTGACGTGTTGTGGTTTTCTCAGCAAACGCTTAGCACAGCACGTCAACTTCTCACTCTGGTAGCTGTTTGTGACTGGCGTTGTTGCTTTGACAGATATCGCTCTCTGTTTTGCTTGCTTGTTTTTTTTCTCCTCATAACTAGTTCTTTTTACCGTTTACTCGCTTGTAGTTACTTAATCGTAGAGTTGTATGTGATTTCTTGTATAACGTTAAATTGTAGTTTCTTGCTATATGGTGCGAACTTGGAGCTGATCTTGGTTATGTCTCACCTGCCTGTAGTTTACTTGCAGAATCGTAATATCTTGTTTTGATTGTAGCGCTGTTCCTTAAGTTTTATGCTGATTATTAATAGAGACGTTAATTGGCTTTCATTTATCGTTGATCTTTATAATTGTACCAGTGGAGGAGGGTAGTCTGCTGCGTATAAACTCTTTAGGCGCGGCTTGAATGTAGTCTATTAGTTTTTACCACTAGCCACCGAAATAATATATCAAACTTGTGGTTGATTATATCGTAGTCGTAACCGACGTGTAATTAACAGTGAGTTGATTTGGTAGGAGATAATCTTAGTTGTACTCGTCGTCGATGACAGGAGAAAGATCAAGATTAGTACTGGGGTTTATAGTTTATTTCTTCAAAGTGAATATCTCAAAATCTACACTAAGTAAGGAGTAGACTGTAGCACCAATCGAGCAAAGCAGTACTCCCAAGGTGGATGGAAAGCTGATGACAGGGAGAGCTGGAGCTCCTGTATAATCAGCCCTTGGGACTAGTTCCTGACCATCCCTCTTTGCTGAACTTTTTCAGTGTTTCAGTTACACAGAGATTAGGCCAGCATGCTCTCCAATAGAAGTTTCTCTAATTGTCAACATCAATCTACATGCACAGTACACACTACACTACCTTTTCAAAATTACAGAAAAATGGCGATCGCCTCGGAGTCCCCGGGGGGGGGGGGGGACCATAAATGCCCCCACCATCCGCCCCTCTCCCGGTGATGACTCTGCATGCCTGCAACCACTGTCTGACTCACATCTTCATTTCTGCAACATTTACAGCCTTTCCTCAAACTTTCTCTCTGTTGAACACCACCTCTCCTCCTCTAAACCTCACTTTCTCTTAACAGAGACTCAGCTGTCTGAGGCATCTAGCAGCAAACCCTTTTCTGTATCCTCCTACTTTCTCTATACTCATTTCAAAGCCAAAGATGGATGTTGTGTATATGTACGCAACGACCTATCTTGCTGTCATGTTCTAGGACTTGATTCTTCTGAATTCTCTACTCTCTGGCTTCGGCTCTCCTGTCAATCTCTGACTAAATATAGTAGCGCTGTTTACTTATCACCAAATTCTACTGATTATCAAAAATTCTTTGACTATCTTACTTCTATAATGGAACACATTCTGTCCATTTCTGTCTTGTCTGAAATCTAAAATCTAGGAGATTTCAACGTTCACCACCACCTTTGGCTCTCCTCTCCTTTCAAATAATCCACCTGGTGAACAAGTCTACATCTTTTCTATCCTTAATGACCTAGAGCAGCTTGTACAGCACCCTACCCATATTCCTGACCGTCTTGAAGAGAGCTCCAACATACTTGACCTCTTCCTTACAACTAATCCTTCTGTTTACACTGTTAATATTTTCTCTTTGTTGGGCTCCTCCAATCATAACCTTATTACCAAAGCTGGGAATAGTGCCGCTATTAGTAGCGGCGCTATGTAGCGCTGCTACTATTTTAATAGCGATGGTGGTAACACCATTACTTTTTTCAGCCAGTAGCAGAACTAAGAGTGCCGCTACTTTTTGGCTGTACTCACGCGTTACCGCGCTCCTCGCTACTCAAGCGACGAATACAGATCCGGAGTCAGTGAGGACATACAGATATGCCGACGGTTTGGTTGTATTTATTAACCCGTACCATACCAGGCATTTTTGCAATTTTATACCCACCCAATCCCAGACCAAAAACAGAAAAAATTTTTATTGCATAAAACAATCCAAAAGGACATATAAATCAAGGAGAGGCAAAAAAAAAGTACTCCTTATAGGAGAAATAAGTGCAGGATGGCCGTCCATCGTGTTTCTAGCCCAGTTTCCCAAGCTGTAAGCTACATTTTCCCACCCATCTGGGCGGGATGAGAGAGAACAGGGGAGGGGAATGGGGGAATCCTCATTCTTAATATCCTTCTCCACTGGCTTATATTCCTCCCCAGAAGAGTCGTCCAGGTCTTCCTCTTCTATAGAATCACTAAATGAAGGGACAGAGGGTCCATGTGACATTTTCAACCGCCTCCTCCAGCCCAATGAGGCGGAAAAATGGCGTGACTTCCGCGACATTCTAACACTGTGACGGACAGTGGCACACTGATATTACCCAGCCATCCAGAACCAAACTCAGTGCTACAAGTGCTTGTGCACAATGTTGCCAATACATTAACCCACCCCGTCCCGTCGACGTATGGGTACATTGCAACGATTTGCATTTGCCAGTCCCGGCGACGTACCGGTACGTCGTGCAATTGCAAGGTCCCTAATTTGCACAATTTTCAATTTTCGCGCGTGATTTTTCTTATTTATACACGGGACACCTTCCTCTATTCCTCTACAAGATGCCAAGCAGGGACAATGTCTTACACCGCATAACCTCCCCCCTCCCCCCCTCACGCCATTGTCTCGGCAATTCACCTGTTACCAGTGACCTGGCCAATAAAGACATTCAGGGCCAGAGTGATTCCCCAATCGATGACAATGTGGAGGCCAAGGTTTACATAGCATTACAGGAAGAAAGAGTCAGAAATGATGATCAGGTAATGTGGCAAAAGAAGATCAGGTATGGTGATGAATTAGTGAGTGAAACAATGCTTATAATGCCTATATTACTGCTTGAAAACCAATATACTCTCATATTATATGTAAATTCGTACCAAGTAAATAAATAAATACCGTTTATGAGTGTATAAAATAGTTACCCTCCCATAGAACTCGTTTTCTTTGGTGCCAGCATGTTAGAAAACCCAGTCAGGTAAGGAGGAACTCCTACCTGGATTGAGTTTTTTAAACCTCAGGTGAGCAATTTCTCTATGAATTTTCGATGTTTCTCACCAAAAGCGGAGGTTTTAGCCCCAAAATTTTTTTTCAAAACTACCTCGGGACTGGGGGATGTCAGAGGTGCGGAAAACCTCGGGACGTGACGGGTTAATGACGAAAAATTATACTTTCGTCAATTCTGTCAATTAAGGATGTCAGCTAGATGTAGGCAATGCTAAAACACACACACACACACACACACACACACACACCTCTAACTATCCCCGTCTCTGAATCCCGCTCTCTCCCACTCTCTCTCTTTCAAACTAATTCTTACTGCGGTATTATTTTGTAACAGTATGTAACTTTCAGTTTAAAGTAATGGAAAAAACAATTGCCATTGTATAAATAGTCTTTAAAAGAAAGCCCCAGTTCATTTTTACTTTCGTTTTCATACATATCTTAAATAGGTATCATTGAAAATATAATAAATCTATATAATATGTATCAATGGTAGGCCACATTTTTTTGCCTTTTATGTTAATTTCAGTAGGTATACCAGGTAACAAAGCAAAAGAACATTTGTTACGTTATACAGTAAATAGCTTTTTCCTGCACCTTCGGCTCTAAGCTTCATTAAAGTGACACCGATATATATGATTTTTTTTTTTTTCAGTATAAGTAGCCTATATACTAACATTACTGGTACACAACATAACCACTTAGACTGACTGATATTATCAAAACAGTATATAGTGCATTGCTATATCACAGATTTTTGTTAACTTTTCCTTTGAGTACCTTTTTCTTATCCAAAGTAGTGGGAGTGGGAGCGCCGCCCCATTTTGTATCAAGTAGTGAAACCAGTAACACCACTACTTTTTCGAGCTAGTAAAGGGAACGGGAGCGCCGCTACTTTTTATTAGTAGCGTTCCCAGCAGTGCTTATTACCTTAACTTGTCCTATCACTGTTTTACTGCCTGTGGACCCTCCAAAGAAACGTCGTCCATGGCACTTTGAAGCTGCGAATTGGGAGGCTCTCAGGCAGTACTACTTTGATTTTCCCTGGAATGATTATTGCCTCCATGGCCGGGAGCCATCTGAGTGTACCTTGGGAAGTACGGAGGTTATTCTCTTGGGCATTGAAAATATATTCCTTTCTCATATTCTTTGACTAATGCAAGAAAGCCTTGGTTTAAGCACGCTTGTTCTAATGCTGTCCGCAACAATTAGAGGGCCTATAAAAGGTAACAGAGTCAACCCACCCCTGAATCACATTTTTTTAAAGTTTCTATCCGGAATCGTGCTAAGTCTGTTCTTCGCTCTGCTAAAATAATTTCATCAGTACTAAATGCTCTCAACTCTCCAACTCGAATTCTTCCCGCTCCTTCTGGCACCTTGCCAAAAACCTTTCTAACAACTTTACCCCATTATTCTTCCCCCCTCGTTTCTACTCTGATGGCTCTGAAGCTATTTCTTCTACAGATAGATCACTTCACTCAGACTTTCTCCTTCAGTTCCACCTTAGACAATTCCGGTGCTGTTCCTCCATCACTTCCCCCCTCTGGCTTCCACATGACTGACATTAAAATTTCTTCAGCTGATGTATTTTCTGCCATCACTGGCCTCAATCCTAACAAGGCATATGGTCCTGATGGAGTCTCTCCTGTTGTCCTCAAGAACTGTGCTTCTGTGTTTACACCCTGCCTAGGTAAACTCTTTCGCCTTTGTCTATCAACTTGTACCTTTCCTTCTTACTGGAAGTTTGTTCTCATTCAGCAGTCCGAAAAAGGGTGACCATTCCCAACCCTCCAACTACCATCCAATTGCTTTAACATCCTGTGTCTCAAAAGTTTTGAGTCTATTCTTAACAGAAAAATTTTAAAGCATGTTTCCTATCACAACGTTCTTTCTGATCGTCAGTATGGGTTCCATCAGGGATGCTCAACTGGCGATCTTCTCACCTACCTTTCAGACTCCTGGTCATCCTCCTTTCGGGACTTTGGCGAAAGCTTTGCCATTGCACTTGACATCTCAAAGGCTTTCGATCGAGTCTGGCATAGATCTTTAATTTCCAAACTGCCCTCTTACAGTGTCTATCCCTCTATCTGTGCCTTCATCTATAACTTCCATTCTGGTCGCTCAATAGCTGCTGTTGTAGACGGCCATTGTTCTTTTCTTTGATCTAACAACAGTGATGTTCCTCAGGGCTCTGTCCTATCACCAACACTCTCTTTTATTCATCAGTGATCTTCTAAGCTATACATCTAACCCTATCCACTCATACACTGATGATTCCACCCTTCACCTTTCCATTCGGTTCCCACAACGTCCATCTCAGCAGTTACTTCAGTAAACAAGGGATGAGGCTATGGCACACCTAATGTCTGACTTGGCTCGTATCTGACTGGGGTAAAAATAATCTTGTTGTTTTTTGATGCATCAAAGACTCAATTTTTAAATCTATCAACCCATCAAAATCTTCCACAGGAGTACCCACTAATGTTAAATGATATCCAGCTCAGTCCTGCGTCATCCTTGAACTTGCTTGGGGTTTCATTCACTCGGGACTTATCTTGGAAAAACCATATTGCATCTCTTGTAAAATCTGCTTCCAAGAGATTACGTGTGGTAAACCGACTCCACGCCTTTTTTTACCCCATGCACAGTTGTTGACGTTATACACGGTTTTATTCGTCCCTGTGTAGAATACAACTCTGATGTGTGAAGAGGCTTTCCACATACAGCTCTTCTCAATAGGGTGGAGTCAAAGGCTTTTCGTCTCATTAACTCTCCTCCTCGTACTGGCTCCGTTCAACCTCTGTCTTTGCCGCACTGTTGCCTCTTTATCTCTCTTCTGTCGCTGCTTCAATGGTCACTGTTCCTATGAACTGTCTGTTTGTATCCCTCCACCTCTGCGACGAGTGCATAGCACCAATCTAGCAACAAACTCTCATTCCCTCATCCTTTTTCTGTCCAACTCTTTAATGCAAGAGTTAACTATTACTCCCAGTCCTTCATTTATGCAACGGGTCAACTCTTGAACTGTTTCCCTCTGTCTGTATTTCCTACTTCCTGTGATCTCCAGTCTTTCAAACGCAGTGTTTCCAGGGCTCTCGAAATGAACAGATCTTGAATTTGGCTCACTCTTGTATTTTTTTTTTCTTGGAAGGAACTGTTTTGCTGGCTCAGCCTTTGGTTCCTTCTTCCTCGCATTAAAAAAAAAAAAAAGTATGTCCCACAAGAGCGTTTATGCATTTTAACTTCTTGAGCCTGCCCCCTTTCCCACCGTGGTTGTCTCTAGAGTCTAGACCCCCTCCTCACTCTCTCTCCTGTCTCCTTCTCACTTCTCTCACCATTTTCCTTCTGCGTCTTAACTCCTTCTCTCTCGCATAGGAAATATTGTATCAAGTGAAATGCATGGTTAAGTAGAATTATCTCGATTCTGGGAACTTTCCTATCGAGGGTCACGAGGTGCTGTATATGGCATATTGTGCTGTCTGTGGCATTCCTTCTGAGAGAATGTGTGTACGTCACTTCCTCTAGCACTAGCTATGACTTTGACTTAACCTCTAGATTACATATGTATGCTACTTGCTATTATGTATTGTGTTATGATATTTTAGAGTCCTGACACATTCTCTGTATAAAATGTCAGTATTGTCTTACAGTACAATATGGGTTAAATGAAAGGTTAGACGCATTCATTTACTCTGGATTACAATTTATAGTGTCAAAGAGGCTTCTATATGACATCATGCGGGAAACAAATAATGGAAGGAACTGTAAATCTAATTCATTTTATAACTCTAATGAATAACCATTTTAAATAGGTTGTCGTGTGGTTCATTGAAAAAGAACATCATCAACAATAAGGATTACTTCCAATAAGGGATATACTTAACTTCTCTATGACTAATGCATATTAATATTAGCTCCTTGAGTCCCTAAAATGAACTATATTTTCCTTGGTGGTGATAAATGATCTATCTATCTATCGATAGATAGATAGATAGATAGATACAGATATAGATATAGATATATACTTTGCTTTGTTGTTGTGCTGGAAAATTCCCTACACATCTGTATCAAAATATTTTTCAGTTTTCATATAAAACGCTAACTAGACATTTTGAATAATAAGAGTTGTAATTATATGGAGGTTGTAATGGTACCACTAAAGAAATGTTGCATTTTTTGGAAAAAAAAAAAAAAAAGACTAAGGCTCATTCTTTATCAAATTAAGAAAAATAACAAAGGTAACAAGAGGCACATTTAAAACCGGTTGGCATAATGGGAATGATCGTACATCCACAGTGATTGCTGGTACTGTACTGCACATACAGTAAATAAAGGTTAAATGCGGATTTCCAAAGTTTTTCTTTTTCATGTGTCCCGATCTGGAAACCTTATAAGAGATCATTGTGTTCAACCTTTTTATGTTAATAAAACTTTAATACGCTTAATACTTGATAAAACTTTTTCCAACCCCTTGTAGGTTTAGCAGTACGTAAACCCTCACAGGATCACAGCTTAATAATACTTTTCCAATTTTTTTTTTTCTTTACAAATAACTATACCGTAGTCCATGTGACCGACTATGTTTTAAGTGCGTTTATGTCATGATCTGTTCAGAGAAAGTATGCGTAATGTATCCGACTAACATCTCGAACAATGATAACAATATAAGTTACCCCAGGCAGTTCGAACCTATCAATCTGTCTGTCTACAACCAGATGCCTTAATCCCGTAAGGGGTGGCAGTTTCCCATTCATTTAGCTGTTTTATGCGGAGGGGCACTAACCCTCCACCAACCCACTGTTGACACGTGGGGAACATGAATGGGCTGGTTTTATGGTTACCACCGAGTATTGTAAATGGTTTCCTGTCTTAAAGAAAATCATTAGATACATCGTCCAAAAATTCTGACAGTCTCTGCCTGTAACTGGCCAGATATATATATATATATATATATATATATATATATATATATATATAGATAGATAGATAGATAGATAGATAGATAGATAGATATAGATAGATAGATAGAGAGATATAGATATAGACAGATATAGATATAGAGAGATAGATAGACAAAAATATATAGATAGATAGATAGATAGAGAGATACAGATATAGACAGATATATATATATATATATATATATATATATATATATACAAATCTCTCTCTCTCTCTCTCTCTCTCTCTCTATATATATATATATATGTGTGTGTGTGTGTGTGTGTGTGTGTGTGTGTGTGTGTGTGTGTGCTGATTGGTCGATTGGTCGACTCTTGCTGGAGAAAGGCCGGGACAGATAAACCAGACGATTGGGTAATCGAAGCTCTTTCTCGTGTATGCTGATGTATCCTTGTATCCATGTATGCATGTATGCATACACTCAGAGACTAATTGTATCTTGTCCATGCTTTGAAATCCAACACTAAACTTCACACAGTTCGAGCTATATACCTAAAAAAAAAAAAAATGATAGCATGATGGTCACCAGCTTTTGTTAGGCGTCCTAGGAAGTCCAACAATCTCCATTTTTTTCGAATATCCTCCAACACAATCGTCAGTTACTGGCAGGGAAACATGTTTGTAGGTATCCTATCGTTCGAAAGGGTCCTCAACAGCATTACAACCTCTTACCGATTCGAGACTGCCACTGCATGCTAATGAGAACACCCGTCACCTGTGAGTTTTTCAAGCTGGAACCATTTATGCAGGCTCTTGCAATTTCTTGTTTTTTTTATTTCCAGTCCCAAAGGAAAAACCACAATTCTGTGGTCAGTAGCAAAGAACTCGACACTTCTGAAAACCCTGTAGTCCTGGAGGATCATCCACGGAACACAAAAAAGGATATGTTTAATCTTCGTAGCTCCTCCTCCAGCATTGGACTATCTAGGTCGACAATCCTAGAATCAGGTTCCAGCTTTTGTAAACTTTCTCTCAACCCCTCGAAGCAAACTGTAATTCCGAGTTGGGGCGCTACAAGCCGTGACACTTTTGTCCATAAAACAGACGTAAGGTCCAATCGCACAAGCGTGCATGAGGCTGAAAGTATTGATTTTTCGTGGTGGTGATAGTATTCAAGGGAACAGGGTGCAAATCCTCCCCAATCTCCTAATTCAGGGTAGGATGCACCGCTAGTCTATGGCGAAGGTCGTTGAATCCTTGACCACCAGGCCTACCTATCAAACTAATGCCATAAGATTTTATTCAGCTAAGAGCAAATCTTAGGAGCTCACAGCCGATTGCCTGACTTACCTACTGACGAAGACGGTGCCAGTTCAGCAGGCAAACATAAAGTTCTGATTCATATTGCGCTGATGCGCGCATACTTACAGCTTAACTTCAGTATCATTTCATTTCTATGCGATATTAATGAGATGACTTGTTATGACACAGACAACGTGACAATATCCATTGGTTTCATTAGTTATATATGAAGTGTTTGTACTCATTTCGACTGGCACATTAAGCTGAAAAAAAAAAAAGACCTTTGTACCAGGGGTAATTTTGACTGAGCTTAACTGTCAAAGAAAATGAAATGATTATGTTGCAAAAAATAAATTATGCAGATGGAACTCATTACCTCAGACCAAGCAGATGATATTACCTTTTATGCTCTCTCTCTCTCTCTCTCTCTCTCTCTCTCTCTCTCTCTCTCTCTCTCTCTCTCTCTCTCTCTCTCTCTCTCTCTCTCTCTCTCTCACGTAAACGCTCTTAACTGTGCTCTTAATTGCTTTAATAGATTTGATTGATTGATTGTGTGTGTGTGTGTGTGTGTGTGTGTGTGTGTGTGTGTGTGATAAAAGGGACTGTATCTACTTTGCTAAAAAAAAAATAATAATAATAGTAAAAAGAAAGTCGCCACAGGCAAACCATTTTCAAAATGCGAAGTTCATCTCATTAGACAGATCTACGAGCGTGTTGTCAGATTATGGCTTAGGTTTGTGTCTGTTTTTGTATTGTTGTGCACGTATGTTTTTTTTTTTTTTTTTTGGTGTTTTTAAGCTGGAGAGTCTATATTCTGGAATTTATGTCTGTTGATGCATCTCCCTCTTGATGTCTGTTTATGTTTATGTTTGTTGATGTGTCACGCTGTTGATGTGAGTCTGTTGACGTGTCAGTCTGTTAATGTAGCTGTTTGTTTTTGTTTGTTCCTGTTCATTTGTGTATCGGCTTACGAATCGTTAGATTTGTCATTATTAGTTTCTGCTTTTGTTGATGTGTCTGTTAATGAGTCTTTGTGTGTGTATGCCGATGTGTCTCCTTTGATGTGTATCTGTTGAAGTGTATGTTTGTTGACGTGTTTCTGCTGATGTTTGTCACTTGAAGTGTTTTTCTGCTTACGATTTATCGTGTCGTTATGTAGTTGTACGTCTGTTCATGCGCACCTCTTGATGGGCCTCTTTATGTGTCCGTAGACTGGCTATATCTAAGATAAGGTGTGTATTAGTTAACATGATTGTTAATGTTTGTAAGATGTGTCTTTGTTGACTTGTTTCTGTTGTTATGTTTGTGAGATGCTAGGCCTGCCAGTTGTTGTACCGGTCAGTTGATGCGTCTGTTAATGTGGTCCTGTTAATGTGTTTCTTAATGTATCTGGCGATGTGTCTGCTGATGCGTCTGTTCCTGAGTATGCTGACGGAGCTGTCTATTAGTGTGTTTCAATTTTTGTCTGTCGGTTGATGGTTTTGTTTCCTGTTGCGTCTGTTTGTCCGTCAGCTGATACGACTGTCATTTGATGTTCCTGTAAGTTGTCTCTGTCACTCGTAGAGTCTGTTAATGTTTCTGTTGGTAATGGTGTCTTTTTGTTATTGTGTCTCTCTGTTAATGTGTCTGCGATCCGATATATCTGCCTGTTGACATGCCTGTCTGTTCATATATGTCAGTTATGTGTCTGTCTATAGATGTGTTAGTCTATTGATGCGCCTCTTGGTGTGTTTCGATGTCACTTTAAGTTTCAGTTTGTTAATGTGTCTGTTGATGTGTCTGTTGTGTCTGTCTGTTGATATTTCTTTCAGTTAATTTGTTCGTCTGTTGATATATTAATCACCTGAAATATTTGTCTGTTTCTATATGCTCAGGTGTGTGTGTGTGTGTGTGTGTGTGTGTGTGTGTGTGTGTGTGTGTGTGCGTGTGTGTGTGTGTGTGTGTGTGTGTGTGTGTGTGTGTGTGTGAGAGAGAGAGAGAGAGAGAGAGAGAGAGAAGGTTGTGGCGTGCCTGTGATGGTGTGGTCGCAAGCTGGGGTGCCTGTGTTTGTGGATCTATTAATGTGTGCTTTGATGTGCCCTTCAGTTGACGTGTGTCTTCTTATATGTCCGTATGTTTATCTGCCTGTTGCTACTTGCCAGTTAAATTGTCTCTTGATGTATTTCTCTCCTGATTTTTCTATTACTATGCGTAAATATATATTTTTTTAATGTTAGGAAGAAGGAACCAAAGGCTACGAGCTCACAAACTGCTCCTTCCAAGAGAAAAACAAGATACAAGAGAGAGCCAAATTCAAGATCCGATCATTTCGAGATGCCTGGACACACTGCATTTAAAAGACTGGAGATCATAGCTAGCAGGAAATACAGACAGAGGGAGACGGTTCCAGAGATGACCTGTTGCATAAATGAAGGACTGGGAGTAACGATTAACTCTTGCATTAGAGAGTTGGACAGAAAAGGGATGAGAGTTTGCTGCCAGATGGATGCTATGTCCCCGTCGTAGAGGTGGAGGAATGCAAGCAAACTGTTCAGAGGAGCAGTGACCATTGAAGCTGCGATAGAAAAGAGATAAAGATGCAACAGTGCGGTGAAGAGACAGAGGTTGAAGGGAGCCAGTAAGAGGAGGAGAGTTGATGAGACGAAAAGCCTTTGACTCCACCCTATTGAGAGGATGTGTATATGGGAAGCCTCCCCACATATGAGAGTTGTACTCCATACAGGGGCAGATAAAACCCGTGTATAAAGTCAACAACGGTGCAGGGGTAAAGAAGGAACGGAGTCGGCTTAGTACACCTAATCTCTTGGAAGTAGATTTTCCAAGATAAGTCCCGAGTGAATGAAACCCCAAGCATGTTCAAGGATGATGCAGGATTAAGCTCAATATTATTAAACATTAGTGGGCACACCTGTGGAAGATATTGTCAGGTTGATAGGTGCAAAAACTGAGTCTTTGATGCATTAAAAACAACCAGATTATTTTTATCCCAGTCAGAAATACGAGCCAAGTCAGACATTAGGTGTGCCATAGCCTCTTCCCTTGTCTGTTGAGGCAACTGCTGAGATGGAGGTTGCAGGAATCAAATGGAAAGGTGAGGAGTGGAATCATTAGTGTACGAGTGGACAGGGTTAGATGTACAGCGTAGAAGGTCATTGATGAATAAAGGGAAGGTAGTTGGTAATAGGACAGAGCCCTGAGGAACATCACTGTTGATAGACTAAGAGAAGAACGATGGCCGTCTACAACAGCGGCAATAGAACGACCAGAAAGGAAGCTATAGATGAGGGCACAGACAGAAGGATAGAATCTCTAAGAGGGCAGTTTGGAAATAAAAGATTTATGCCAGACTCGATTGAAAGCCTTTGAGATGTGAAGTGCAGTTGCAAAGCTTTCACCAAAGTCCCGAAAGGAGGATGACTAGGGGTCTGAAAAGTAGGTGAGAAGATCGCCAGTGGAGCGACCCTGACGGAACTCATACTGATGATCAGAAAGAAGGTTGTGATAGGAAAGATCCTTTAAAATTTTTCTATTAAGAATTGACTCGAAAACTTTTGAGATACAGGATGTTAAAGCAATTGGATGATAGTTAGAGGGTTGAGAATGGTCACCCTTCTTTGGGACTGGCTGAATGAGAGCAAACTTCCAGTACGAAGGAAAGGTACAAGTTGATAGGCAAAGGTGAAAGAGTTAATTACCTAGGCAGGGTGTGGGCACAGAAGCACAGTTCTTGAGGACAACAGGAGGGACCCCATTAGGACCATATGCCTTGTTAGTACTGAGGCCTGTGATGGCAGAAAATACATCAGCTGAAGATATTTTAATATCAGCCATGAGGAAGTCAGAGGGAGGAAGTGATGGAAGAACAGCACCGGAATTGTCTTACATGGAGTTGGAGGAGAAAGTCTGAGCAAAGAGATCTGCTTTATCAGTAGAAGAAATAGCTACAGAGCCATCAGAGCAGAAAAGAGGAGGGAAGGATGATGAGGTAAAGATATTAGAAAGTTTTTTGGCAAGGTGCCAGAAGGAGCGGGAAGAATTCGAGTTAGAGAGTTGAGAGCATTGATTACAGATGAAGTTATTTTTAGCAGAGCAAAGAACAGCCTTAACATGATTCCGAGCAGAATCATAAAAAAGATGTGATTGGGGGAGGGGGGGTTGGCTCTAGTACTTTTTATAGGCCCTCTCCTTGTTGCAGACAACATTAGAACAAGCGTGATTAAACTAAGACTTTCTTGTATTAGTCAAAGGATATGAGAAAGGAATGTATGCCTCCATGCTCAAGAGAATAACCTCCGTAATGCGCAAGGCACACTCAGATGGCTCCGACCATGGAAACAATAATCATTCCAGGGAAACTCAAACAAGTGCTGCCTGATGGCCTTCCAATCTGCAGCTCCAAAGTGCCACAGTCAACTTTTCCTTGGAGGGTCCACAGGCCATACCGGACAGCTTAAGATAATAAGGTTGTGATTGGAGGAGCCCAACGGAGTGAAAAGATTAACAGTGTAAACACAAGGATTAGTTGTAAGGAGGAAGTCATGTGTGTTGGAGCTCTCTCCAAGGTGGTCAGGGATACGGATAGGGTGCTGTACAAGCTGCTCTAGGTCATTAAAGATAGAAAAGATGTAGGCTTGTTCACCAGGTGGATCAGTGAAAGGAGAGCCAAAGGTGGTGGTGAACACTGAAATCTCCTAGAATGGAGATTTCAGAGAAAGGAGAAATGGATAGAATGTGTTCCATCGTAGAAGTAAGATAGTCGAAAAATTTTTGATAGTCAGTAGAATTAGGGGATAAGTAAACAGCACAGATATATTTAGTCAGAGAATGACAGGAAAGCCAAAGTCAGAGTGTAGAGAATTCAGAAGACTCGAGTTCAGGAACACGGGAGCAAGATAAGTCGTTGCGTCGATTTGCCTGTTATTGTGTGCTGAAGTTCTGTTGATGTGTCTGTTAAGGTGTGCTGAAGTTCTGTTGATGTGTCTGTTGAGGTGTGCTGAAGTTCTGTTGATGTGTCTGTTGAGGTGTGCTGAAGGTCTGTTGATGTGTCTGTTGAGATTATGTATCTGTTGACATCCCTATCTTCTAATGCTTGTTGAAAGTGTCTTAGTATTAGTGTGTCTCTACTGGTGTGTCTAACAGTGTGTCTGCGTTGCCGTGTCTGAACGGTATTGTTTTTGTACGGTGTGCCTGAGTGCCGGTGTGTCTAACCTGATGTATGTGAGTGTGAGAAAACTTGTGTAGTGTTTATCTCATGTCGGTGTCACCCTAAGGAGGTGGCTAATGGATATACAGCCACTGTAGATGAGCAGGAGTTAACTAGCCAAGAAGTTTTTAAACAATTGCTCATGTTCGACTGACGTCACGCTGATGACATCAAGGACTCTTCACACTTCCCCTTCAGTCAGACTTTTGTAAAGATACGAGGTTAGGTGAATTATAAAAGCTGGTTGTTCTGCGGGGGACGAAGCCTACCTGTTATGGATGGAGAGAAAGTATAATAACCCAGCATAACATACCATCCTTACAAAGAACCAAAAGAGTGAGGCGAGGGAACATTAATGACGTCAGTGTGACACCATTAGCGGTCATAGGCAGTTGGTTTGGACCTTCTGGTTCCCTAAACTCTATTTCGGTGGCTGGATCTACGGTGAATTAAGGGCTCCTGCTATTATATTCTCATGATCTAGGACGTTACATTCTGAAAGGTGTCAACACCTGGCTTTACGTCGCATGTTGTCTATAACGACCAATTCATTGGACAATGATCATTATAAATGATTATTTTCAATCCTTGAGATAAGGCAAAATCGTTCACGAATACCGTAGACATTTGTCAATATCTCCATCTCCAGGCCACTGTCATTTAATTCTGCTTATTATAATACTCTGCTAAATACAGAAAAAAAAATGCTCATTGTATCTGTTGTTTGTACGCATAATTAACTGCTAATTAAACTAACCTTAGTTATAAATACCTACCTGTCCATTGCCCAGTGTCTAAATTCTAGAGGATGTGGCTACGATCAATTCGCCAAAAAGTCACTGTCTTCCGCAACAAGGCTACCTTCTCTCCAGTTCACATGACCCTCATCATATCCGAGTACCTGTCTATCTCATCCCTCGTCCTCATCCTCGATCTCCCTCTCTCCCTCGCCTTCACTCATAAACATTCTCTCAGACAGTTTAGTAATCACCTTTTTCTCCATACTGCCAGACCATTTTAGAGTATTTCGTTCATTTTTCAATTGCACAGCTACCACCACGCCCTAATACATAATCCCTCTCAAGATCTTTCACGTTCATTGTCAGTCTTCTCTGCCATGTGCTTCTTCCAGATCTGTGAAGAAAGCAATCAGATTCTTTCTTTCATCTTAAAGATTTTCAGTTATGCATTTAGGAGAGAATATACAGTCTATGAACTTCCCTTCCCAGAAATAAAATGCCCCCTGTTCCTATCCAACCCATTCCACAGTCATCTCCCGAACCCTGACTTTAAGTAACTTGGACTTCCCACTGCACGAAGAAGACAAATATCGCTATGATTGCAACACATTTATCTTTTATGTTCCCCTCATATAAGGTATTACACTTTACACACAGTCTTTTGGGAGTGTACCATCCTCCCGGACCAATCTGCACATTTTCCAGATAATTTAGTCATTGCTTTCCCCTTAGTTTCAACTCTTCACTACAAACTCCAACATTTCCTGTTGTTTTCCTCAGTCTGAGTGTCATTATTCATAAAGACACTTTCGTTCTCCCGACTTCCTCCCTGTGCGCCTCTCTTCCCTTAGGCATTCGTTTGTCGCTTATACAAGAACTAATATTGTAGTCTACTTTCAACAGTAATTTCAGTTTTTCAGTCTGTCTGTTACATTCATACTGACACTGACACCATTCTTCTCTTGTTTCTCACCCAGCTGCTGGTGACAAGTGAGGGCGCCAATCCTTCACTCACTTGATGTAATGCTGCCTACATCTTCACCTTTATCGTTCTTTTACAGTGTCTTTCTCTCCTATATTCTCCAATCCTTCTTATCACTATTATTTTCATTCCACTTCAGTCGACTCTACACTGAGTGGCAAACCTAACGATTCTCTGAAACTCGGGAAATCATTCACAACTCTGGGTGATAATCATATGCTCAGTTAACGGGGTGATATGGAGCCTACTACGGTGTCGTTGTTAACTGGGCGGACAGACACAAATGCAGCATCCATCCAGGAGTGAAACCATCACCTGCTTCCCCTCATATCAAATGTAGCGAATTGCTGTCTGCCAGTCGAGCAGGGCAGTACTCTCAAGGTGAATGGAAAGCTGATGACAGGGAGTGCTGGAGCTCCCGTTTCATCAGCCCTTAGGACTAGTTCCTGACCATCCCTCTTTGCTGAACTTTTTCGGTGTCTCTGTAACACAGAGAGTAGGCCAGCATGCTCTCCAATACAAGTTTCTCTAACTGTCGACACCAAACTACATGCACAGTACGCACTACATTACTTTTTCAAAAATTCAAACAAAAAAAATGGCATCTATATATATAGCCTCGGAGTCCCCAGGAGAGGGGGGACTATAAATGCCCCCACCATCCACCCCTATTCCGGTGATAACTCAACGAGTTACCTGGAACCAATGTCTGACTCACTTCATTTCTGCAATATTCGCGGCCATTCCTCTAATTTTTGCGCTGTTGAGCACCACCTCTCCTCCTCTAAACCTCACTTTCTTTTCCTAACTGAGACTCAGCTGTCTGAGGCAACTGACAGCAAACACTTTTCTGTATCTTCCTACTTTCTCTATACTTATTTCAAAGCCAAAAGTGGCTGCTCTGTATATGTATGCAACGACTTACCTTGCTCTTGTGTTCCTGAACTTGATTCTTCTGAATTCTCTACACTCTGGCTTCGGCTTTCCTGTCATTCTCTGACTAAATATAACTGCGCTGTTTACTTATCCCCTAATTCTATTGACTATGAAAAATTCTTGAATATCTTACTTCTACGATAGAACACATTGTATCCACTTCTCATTTCTCTGAAATCTCCATTCTAGATTTCAATGTTCACCACCACCTTTGGATCTCCTCTACTTTCACCGATCCACCTGGTGAACAAGTCTACATCTTTTCTATCCTTAATGACCTAAAGCAGCTTGTACAGCACCCTAACCATATCCCTGACCACCTTGGAGAAAGTTTCAACATACTCGACCACTTCCTTACAACTAATTGTTTTGCTTACACTGTTAATCTTTCCTCTCTGTTGGGCTCCTCCGATCAGGCCCTCAGGCAGTACTTCTTTGATTATCCATGGAATGATTATTGCGTCCATGACTGGGAGCCATCTGAGTGAGTCTTGCACATTACGGAGGTTATTCTTTCGGGCATGGAAGCATACATTCCCTTCTAATATCCTTTGACTTATGCAAGAAAGTCTTGGTTTAATCACGCATATTCTAATGTTGTCCACAATAAGGAGAGGTACCAGAGTTAACCCACCCCTGAATCACATCTTTTTTATGATTCTGCCTGGAATCGTGCTAAGCTTGTTCAATGCTCTGCTGAAAATATTTTCATCCATACTAAATGCTCTCAACTCTCCAACTGGAATTCTTCCTGCTCCTTCTGGCACTTTGCCAAAAATCTTTCTAACACCTTTACCTCATCATCCTTCCCTCCTCTTTTCTACTCTCATGGCTCTGTAGCTATTTCTTCTACTGATAAAGCAGATTTCTTCGCTCAGACTTTCCCATCCAATTCCACCTTAGACGTTGCCGGTGCTGTTCCTCCATCACTTCCCCCATCTGCCTTCCTCATGGTTAACATTAAAATTTCTTCAGCTGATGTATTTTCTGCCGTAACTGGCCTCATTATTAACAAGGCATATGGGTCTGATGGGGTCCCTCCTGTTGTCCTCAAGAACTGAGTTTCTGTCATTACACCATGCCAAGGTAAACTCTTTTGCCTTTGTCTGTCAACTTGTACGTTCCCTTATTGCTGAAAGTTTGCTCACTTTCAGCCAGTCCCAAAGAAGGGTGACCATTCCCAACTCTCTAATTATCATCCAATTGCTTTAACATCCTGTGTCTCAAAAGTTTTCAAGTCAATTCTTAATAGAAAAATTTTAAAGGATGTTTCCTACCACAACCTTCTTTCTGATTGTCAGCATGGGTTCCGACAGAGACACTCCACTGGCAATCATCTCACCTACCTTTCAGACTCCTGGTCATCCTCCTTTCGGGACTTTGGCGAAAGCTTTTCCATTGCGTTTGACATTTCAAAGGCTTTTGATCGAGTCTGGCATAAATCTTTACTTTCCAAACTGCCCTCCTGCTGTTTCTATCCTTCTATCTGTGCCTTGATCTATAGCTTCCTTTCTGGTCAATCTATAGCCGCTGTTGTAGACAGCCATCATTCTTCTCCCAGATCTATCAACAGTGGTGTTCCTCAGGGCTCTATCCTATCACCAACTCTCTTCCTTTCATTCATCAGAGACCTTCTAAGCTGTACATCTAACCCTATCCACTTGTACGCTGATGACTCCACCCTTCACCTTTCCATTCAGTTTCTGCAATGTGCATCTCAGCAGTTACTTCAACAAACAACGGATGAGACTATGGCACACCTAACGTCTGACTTGGCTTGTATCTCTGGGATAAAAATAATCTTGTTGTTTTCAGTGCATCAAAGACGCAGTTGTTACATCCATCAATCCGACAAAATCTTCCACAGGAATACCCACTAATGTTTAGCCACCAATTCCCGCTGACGTATATAAAAGTCCACACGTTTCGTCACTGTGACTTCTGTTGACGTTTATAAACGTGCTGCAATTGGAAGGTCCGTTATTTGGACATTTTTCAAATTTCATGCATGATGTTTGGTACATATACATGGGACACCTTCCTCTACAAGATGCCAGGCAGGGACAATGCCTTACCCTGACCTCCCCCCCCCCCTGCACGCTATTGTCTCGGGAATTCACCTGTTACCAGTGACTTGGCCAGTAAAGACATGTCGTGCCAAGGTACAAAGTTCAAGGCCAAGGTGATTCCCCAATTGATGACAATGTGCAGGACAAAGTTGTAGTAGCATTAAAGGAAGAAACAGTCAGAAATGATGATCAGGTAATGCCACCAAAATAGGTTAGGCTTGTTGATGTGTTTGGTGAGTGAAACAATGCTTATATTGCCTATATACTGTGTGAAAACCAATATACTCTCATATTACATATAAATTTGTACCAAATGAATAAATACCATTTTATGAGTGGTGTGGAATAGTTACCCTCCCAAAGAACTCGTTTTCTTTGGAGCCAGCCTGATAGAAAACACAGTAAGGTAAAGGGTACTGCTACCTGTATCCGGTATTTTAAACCTCAGGTGAGCGATTTCTCCATGAATTTTCAATGTTTCTCACCAAAAGTGGAGGTTTGAGCAAAAAATGTTTTTTCCAAAATTGGTCGGGCTTTGGGGGGGGGGGGGTCAGTGGTGTGAAATCGGTCGGGACAGGGCAGGTTAATAATATCCAGCTTAATCCCACATCATCATTGAACATGCTTGGTGTTTAATTTACTCGGGACATTTCTTGGAAAGCACTTATTACATCTCTTGTAAAATCTGCTTGCACGAGATTAGGTGTGCTAAGCCAGCTCCATTGCATCTTTACCCCTGCACAGATGTTGACTTTATACACGAGTTTTATTCTCCCCTGTGTACAGTACAGCTGTCATGTGTGTGGAGGCTCCCCACATACAGCCCTTCTCAATAGGGTGGAGTCAAAGGCTTTTCATCTCATTAACTCTCCTCCTCTCTTACTGGCTCCCTTCAATCCTTGTCTCTTAGTTGCACTGTTGCATCTTTATCTCTTTTCTATCGCTACTTCAATGGTCACTTCACCTCTGAACTGTCTGCATGCATGCCTCCACCTCTACAACGGCTGCATAGCACCCGTCTAGCAACAAGTTCTCATTCCTTTTCTGTCCACCTCTCTAATGCAAGAGTTAACCATTACTCCCAGTCCTTGATTTATGCAACAGGTCAACTCTGGAACTGTCTCCCTCTGTCTGTATTTCCTGCTACCTATGGTCTCCAGTCGTTCAAATGCAGTGTGTCCGGGCATCTCGATTGGATCTTAAATATGGCTCTATCTTGTATTTTGGGTCATTCCAAATCATATCACCCAGAGGGTCCCAGGTCACCCTCTCAGATTCTCCTAAAAAAATTCACAGGTGCTCCATTACCAACCTATGGTGAAATCCCAAATATTAGGTCTGTATCTGTAATACAGCCCTTTGAAATTTTAGTTAATTTTATACATTTTGCCGCACGAGCCATTTGGTCCAACTCCCAACATTCATAGCTCCTTTGACACGACATGTACAGCCGTGTGGCTAGGGCTAACTTTTTCAGTAGAATTAAAAAATGTAACCAGATCAGGTGCATCTTATGTACTTTTCCTCCTGCAAGGCTATGAAAATGGCCAAAAATTCAAAATGACCCCCCCTTTGAGAGCTTCTCACTCAAACAGTATACTAGATAAAGCACTCAGAACTTTTTTTCTGTCATTTATGACATATTAGGCCATGTATATATAGTACCCACATTCATTACTGTTATAGGAGTGTCAGAATACTGGTTGGAAATATGTTCCATTTTCATATTTCCTCAAAATTGACCATTTTCATATCCTCATTTGACCATGTGGGCAGTGAACTATCATTTTCATATTTTTACCTTGTATTCTTATATATCTGTAGATGATCAGACAAAAATTTGGTGTTGTTGCTGAGTTTCCTTCTGGAGTTATGATTTAAAAAAAAAATTAGCTGTCATGCTCTTGTCGTACAAATTCAACCAAAACAAATATTACATAGTTCACAGTTTCAGAATTGCCACACAGTCTTATTTCAGTAAGAAGAACATACAACTCCTTCATAAACTAATTCAAAATAGTGAAAATAAGCCTTTTTTTTTTAATTAGGCAATTTTATTGTCAAAAACATTTCAAAGCATTATCACTAATAGTGGACAAATTATCACAGCAAGAACTTTTCTTTTCAGGACATAAACAATCACTGCAAATGGTATTCAGATTCACAGTGACAGCAGTCAGTACTTTCTTAGTGACAGGTCAGCATTTCACCAAATAGATTTTAACCTGCTTCATCCTGGCCGATTATTCACCAAGGACCCTCCCCCCCCCCCAATCCCGGCAGATTTTCATAGTTTTTTTTTTTCACTAAAACCTCCGCTTTTGATGAGAAACGTTGAAAATTCAGAGAGACAGTGCTCAGTTGAGTTTAGAAATGCCCGGTACAGGTGACCCTTCCCTCACCTGGTACCGTGTTCTCTCGAGCCGGGCTCCAGAGAAGACGTTTTCTATGGGAGGGGTAACTATTACAAACTACTCAAAATAGGTAGATATTTATTTGTTTGGTACGAATTTTTATGTACTACAAGAGTATATTGGTTTTCACACAGACATATAGGTGCTATAAGCGTTGTTTCACTCACAAAACACATCAACATACCACACCCTCTTTGGCGACGTTACCTCCTCATCATGTCTGCACGTTTCTTCCTCGAATGCCACGTAAACTTTGTCCTCCACATTGTCATCAACTGGGAAATCACTCTCGCCTTGAATTTCATTCTGTGGCGTCGCATACCTTTACTGGCCAGGTCACTGGTAACAGGTGAGTTGCCGAGACAATGGCGTGCGTGGGGGTGGAGTCACACAGGGTAAGGCATTGTCCCTGCTTGGTCCCAGGTAGAGGAAGGTGTCCCGAGTATAAGTGACAAAAATCATCCACGAAATTTTTAAAATGTGCAAATGATGGAACTTGCACTTGGAAAATGTATGGGAACATCATCGGGTGTCACCCTGACAAAACGTGGAGACATACCCATATGTCAATGGGATGCGGCAGGTTAATATTACAATGATACAAATTTTTTGGTAATACCTTAATTTGATAGTTTATCACAAGTGCTCGTGGGCCCTTTGGGCCCCTCGCACTTGCTCCCCCAGAGGGCTTTCGTGCTGCATGTTTGCTTTCTCGTGCTTCAAACTCGTTTCCTTGTGCTTCTCACTCGTTTCCTCCTGCTTTGCACATGCGTTGCGATCATTTCAGGTAATCCGAGTCACGTTTATGTGCTGTTGTACTCTAACGTTGTCACTTGGATTTTTTGCAGCTAACCAATTGATCGTGTTATTTGTAGCTTCAGGAATGGAACCCAAGTTGTCTGAATGCAAGTCCGAAATACACACACAGACACACGGCTACTGCTATGGTATATTTTAGTTGCAGCTATGTGCAAAAACTTCTACAGAGATCCTATGCCGGGCGCCAGGAGCAGCGTTTTTTGGTCAAAATGTGATTGCTCATTAAATATAGTAAAAATTTTTTCATCGTGACGGGGCCAAGTTTTTTCACATCAGCGAATTATTTGCATTTTTTTGCCAATTTTGGTACGATTTGAATGTGTAGTTTCGGCTGCCAAAAATACACACACACACAGACACATGGCTAGTGCTATAGTATATTAAATTTTGAAAAATATCGTGATATCAATATCATAAATAACACAGGAACTTGCATGAAATATATATATTGCAAAAACACACAACTGGACATGGCAATACTAAAGAGTTATTGATTTTGCACAGATTTTGGGAAGAGAGTGTGAGTTTTGTTCAGGTCAGTAGAAACTAATTGTGTAGTTGCGAGCCGTACTATCTTGAGCATTAAGTGCACTGATGTCACACATGATATGTTGTAATGGTACGTAAGATCAAGCACAAGAAAATTCTATCAAATTCAAATTGGCACTGTGCAGGGAATGAAACTGTGGTGTAACCTTACACCAGCTATAGTTATACAGGTGTCAGACCGTTCAGCCAATTTGAATTTGATATAATTTTCTTGTTCTTGATCTAAAGTATCATTAGAACATATTATGTGTGACATCAGTGCACCTAGTGCTCAAGAAAGTATGGCTCGCAACTACACAGTTAGTTTTCATTGACCTAAACAAAATTCACACTCTCATCCCAAAATCTGTGCTCGCACAGCAAACTCAGCTGAGACCAAGGAGTAATTCAGTAATTCATATGTCGTTTGTTGGCAGGAACAGTAGCGCCATCTGTAGCCTGAGCAAACAGCTAAACGAGGAGAGCTAATTTTCCTTTTTCCAAATATGTGTCAGTCATCGTTCCAGCTCACTTTATAACAGATATACTGTAATTTTGTTCCATAAAACTATCCATACAGACAGATTTACCAATAAAAAAAAAAAATGTCCCTAGTGTCAAAACGTCTGTGGTAAAATGGGCTGGTGCCAAAATAGATGTTGCGCCCAAATGGCCATGCCAAAACGCCAGCGTCCTAACGGCTGCGCCAAACGAACCGAACCTCGTGTGGATGGTGAACTGAGTGAATTTTTCTATATGAATGTTAGATTGAAAGGGGGATATGTTATGTCATCATGGTTGTTCAGTCTGTATTGGTTGGGGTTAAAACACATACAGGGTAGGGCAGTGGATGTTGGAGAAGCCCTAATGAAAGAGGGCAGCGTTTGGAAACTTCCTGTTATGTTATTTGCAGATGAAACTGTATTGTTCAGTAAAGAGGAAGAGGAACTGCAAGGCGTCGCGAGTGAGTTTGGGAGAGTGTTTAAGGAATGGAATCCATAGATGAATCCAGGGAGGAGTAAAGTTATAGTCTTCGCGAGAAATGAAGACACTGAATGCACAGTGAGGATGGATGATGAGGAAATGGAAAATGTGAGTGCATTTAAGTACTTGGGTAGTGTGATGAGTAAGGATGAAAGTTTGCAGGATGAAGTGCCTGAATGAATACAACGGGGAAGAAAGATTAATGTTCTTTGAAAACAGTGATAAGAAATAGGGAATTGAGCAAGGAAGTAAAAAAAAAAAGTCGCTGCATGATGGTACTTTGATACTAACTCTAACGTATGGAAGAGGGTTTGGACCTTGTTGGAAGGACACAAGTCAGGAGTGAGAGCAGTGGAAATGAGTTATTCAAGAAGAGCATGTGGAAATACATGGAGAGACAGACTGACAAATGAGGAAGTGAAGGAACGTTGTGATGTGGATGTGGATGTGATGAAAAGCGTTAGGAGAAATACACGGAGGTGGCTGGCCATGTGGAGAGGATGGAGAGTGAAAGACTAACGAGGACAGTATATGTGGGTGAGGTGGAGGGGGAAGAGGGAGGAGGAGAGGGAAGCCGATGATGAGGTGAAGGGATGGAGTGGAGAGGTATATGAGAGAGGCGGGTGTGAGCTGGGGGAAGGGCAGTGAAACAGCGGGGGAAAAGGGGCCATGGGGGCGATTTGTTTCTGGCCACCTCTTACATGATTAAGGCACTTTTCAATAGATAGGTAGATGAATCGGACGAACTTACGGTTGACAACAATAAACGAAACAAAAGACATATTGCGGAGGTTAACCTATAGGGTAAGGGACACGAACGATGAACCAAGCAAAAGGATTTTATACAAGTGCTTGAGGATGCAAAAGTGATGCATGCAAGCTGACTAGGATGAAGTGGAAAGGTGTCTGTGTGAGAGAATAGGAGTATGACTCTGTGTGTGTGTGTGTGTGTGTGTGTGTGTGTGTGTGTGTGTGTGTGTGTGTGTGTGTGTGTGTGTGTGTGTGTTGAACTGGATGAAAATTACAGGGCAAAGAAGAGTGTCTGCACTGCTTGTAAGTGATGGAAGGAGATTAATAATGAAACAGGCAGAAGTAAGGTACGGAGAAATTTTTTTTTTTTCATACAGCTGTAAGTCATAATTTAGGTGAAATTAGGAGAAGAGAGGGAGAATGAAGAGCATTTAATGTCACTTCACCTGCTTCTAGAATCACTATAAGAGAGAGAGAGAGAGAGAGAGAGAGAGAGAGAGAGAGATGCGTGGCCTGCTATGTGATTCCAAAAGTCTATAAATTGATTTTTTTTTTTTACCTGCATTTTTAGCATTTTTTTGACATGTTCATTAATGTTCTTTATATATTTCATGTATGTGGAGGTTCTAAACACGATGTTCGCATAAGAGATGTACTGTACCAGTGCAATACGACACTGTAGACAGCACTAATCGTATGGCATGATGCTGGCTGGCGTACGTTAGAAAGAGTTACACACTTTTGGCTAATTTAAGTGACTCGAAGACAATATTCCTAGGTCAGCCCCTGAGAGGGTCCGGCAAATATGGATGAGTTAGATCAAGAATGGTATGGCTAAACATTAAATAGGACACCAGCGTGGGGGACTGTGTGCGCTTGTGCTCCACCCAAGAACCAAGCGACTAAAATTCGGAAATATAGGAGAATGGAGAACCATGTGTGGAAAAATTTAACAGCATTAAGACTGGTGATATGAACGGAGAAGTGCGAAACACTAGAATGGATGAGGTGGCTGACCAGTATGATAGGCTTATTGGAGTGGCTGGGAATGACAGTGCCCTGGTTGATGTTTGCGTCGAGAGGGGCGTAATAATAACAAAACCTTCATTAGGAAGACAAACCAATCCACAAGTAAACATGGTGAGTGATAGGAAAGATACGAAAGTTGTTTGTACAAATAGTATAGCAGTGACTGATGAAGTTTATGTGAATGATCAAATAAGATGTGGTCTTGATAGCAGAGTGTAGAGGGTAGTAAAGATTGCCTTGCCTGACGAGTAGTGTCAAGGATAAAGGTGCAAAAGCGATGGGTACACAAAAGTAAAAGGAGACAGGAAGACGCAGTTGTTCCAAAGAGAGCAAAAAGACTGCAACGAGTGAAAAAAAAAAAAAAACTGGTGGTGGTGGTGGTGCTGGTGGTGGTGGTGGAAAAGTAAAGAAGTGACTGGGCAGATAAGACTGGGAGCAGAAGGAGGAGATGGCTCCCTCTAACCTCTGTCTCTTCGCCGCATTGTTGCATCGATCTCTTTTTCTATCCGTACTTCAATGGTCACTGTTCCTCTGCACTGCCTGCTTGCATCTCTCCACCACATCGGCGGGTGGGAACCATCCGTCTAGCAAACTCTCATACCTTTTCTGTCCGACTTTCTAATGCAAGAATTAACCGTTACTTCTAGTCCTTCATGTATGCAACAGGTCAACTCTGGAACTGTCTCCATCTTTTCGTATTTCCTACTGCCTACAATCTCCAGTCTTTCAAACGCAGTGTGTCCAGGCATCTCGAAACGAACGGATCTTGAAATTTGCTCTCTTTTACCATGTTTTTGTTTTCTCTTGGAGGGAACAATTTGCGAGCTCCTAGCCTTTGATTCTTTCTTCCTTGCATAAAAACAAAAAAGTGTTGACAGTAGAAATCTGAGGTGGTGTGTGGGGTTAGGATTAGAGGGATGGGGGCGAAAGGGGCATTATAGTGAAGTGAAACGCTGAACTCAGCTGAAGAGAAAAGGGCATATAGTGACTGATTTAAAAGATGATGGATTGATGATGTGCAGAGACGAAAGAGGAATTTTACATTGAGAGAGAGAGAGAGAGAGAGAGAGAGAGAGAGAGAGAGAGAGAGAGAGAGAGATGCGGAGTTTAGAAAAACATTGAGTGTAAAATTGAGTAAAGCTAAAAAATTGCTTTGAAATAAAGAAAGAACGCTAGGGGAGGCAACACTGAGGTTGTGGTTATTGAGCAACGCCTGTCTGTCTGACATAGATGACCCATCAACCCTACTCAGGCAAGCACCCATGCAGGACGACCCGTTTTTTTTTTTTTTTTTTTTTTTTTTATGCTAGGAAGAAGGAAGGAAAGTCCAGGAGCTCGCAAACTGTTCCTTTCAAGAAAAAAAAAAAAAAAGGGGGGGGTCATTCTATATCAAATCACTCAGTTTGAGAAAAATTTCCCAGGTCACCCTCCCAGATTCTGAAAAAAATTTACAGGTGCTCCTATAGCAAACTTATGGTGAAATCCCAAATACTGGGTCTGTATCTCGAATAGTTTTGAAACTACAGCCCTTTGAAATTTTTAATTAATTTTAAACATTTTGCCGTACGAGCCATTTGGTCCAAATCCCGACATTCATAGCTCCTTTGATATGGCATGTAAGCATTGAAACTTTGTGGCTAGGGCTAACTTTTTCAATAGAATTTAAAAATGCAACCAGATCAGGTGTATCTTATGTACTTTTCCTCTTGCAACTCTATGAAAATGGCCAAAAATTCAAAATGACCCCCCTTTGAGAGCTTCTCACCCAAACAATATACTTGATAAAGCACTCAGAACTTTTTTCCTGTCATTTATGACATATTAGGCCTTGAGTATACAGTACCCACATTCATTACTGTTATAGGAGTGTCAGAATACTGGTTTGAAATATGCTATATTTTCATATTTCCTCAAAATTGACCATTTTCATATCCTCATTTGACCATGTGGGCAGTGAACTATCATTTTCATATTTTTACCTTGCGTTCCTATATATCTGAAGATGATCTGACAGTTGGTATTGTTGCTGAGCTTCCTTCTGGAGTTATGATTTTTTTTTAAAAATGAGCCGTCATGCTCTTGTCGTACGAATTCAACCAAAACAAATATTAACATAGTTCACAGTCTCAGATTTCCCACATAGTCTTATTTCAGTAAGAACATACAACTCCTTCATAAATTAATTCAAAATAGTGAAAACAAGCCTTTTTTTTTTTTAATTAGGCAATTTTATTGTCAAAAACATGCCAAAGCATTATCACTAGTAGTGGACATATTATCACAGCAAGAACTTTTTCTTTTCAGGACATAAACAATCACTGCAAATAGTATTCAGACCCATTAGTTTATTATCAGTCATTTACAAACTCTTAAATAAAGCCCTTACAAACTGAATAACAACAATTTTGGAGGAAAACCAACCTCGTGAACAGGCAGGATTCCGAAGCGGGTATTCGACCATTGATCATCTACTGTACATACAATGAAACAGCTAATTGAGAAAACTATAGAATATAATCAACCACTTTACTTAGGTTTTGTTGATTAAGAAAAGGCTTTTGACTCAGTGGAGCACATAGCAATTATTAATTCATTGCGAGAACAAGGAGTGAATGAGAACATTGTAAACCTGCTCGAAAACTTATATAAAGACGGAACAGCTACAGTTAAATTACATAAGGACTCAGAAAAAATTAAGATTGAGAAGGGCGTGCGTCAGGAAGATACAATTTCACCAAAATTATTTACACCATGCCTAGAAAGTATTTTCAGAAAGCTAGACTGGGAAAACAAAGGAGTGAACATTGACGGAGAAAAGCTAAACCATTTAAGATTTGCAGATGACATTGTCCTAATCTGAGAAACAGCGGAGGCATTGCAAGAAATGTTAAATGACCTGAACCGAGAAAGTCTGAAAATAGGACTGAAGATGAACCGAAGTAAAACTAAAGTGTTTAATCCACAAACACCAAAGAGCGTTATCAGAATAAGCGATGAAATTCTTGAAGAAGTTGAGGAGTACAACTACTTGGGACAAATACTAAAATTAACGAAAGATGATGATAGCGAAATAAAAAGACGCATTACAATTGGATGGAAAGCTTTCGGTAAACATGGAGACATTATGAAAAGTAGCTTGCCAGTTTGTATGAAACGAAAAGTATATAACGAATGTATAATTCCAGCTATGACGTATGATTGTGAGACCTGGAAACTGACAAAATCAATGGAAAATTAATTAATCCTTTCTCAGAGAGCAATGGAAAGGTCAATGTTGGGAATATCTTTAAGAGACAGGAAAAGATCAACTTGGGTGAGACAACAAACTAAAGTCAAAGATAATACAGAAGTTATAAAAGAACAGAAATGGAGGTGGGTAGGCCATATAGCAAGAATAAGGGATAATCGATGGAGTAAGAGGCTGACGGACTGGATACCAAGAGAATGTAAGCGTAGCAGAAAAAGGCCAGACTAAAGATGGAGAGATGAGATAGAGAAATTTGCAGGAAAAACGTGGCAAAGATTGGCTCAGTCAAGGAATTCGTGGAAAAGGTTGGGGGAGGCCTTTGCTCAGCAGTGGACTAGTTATGGTTGATGATGATGATATATATATATATATATATATATATATATATATATATATATATATATATATATATATATATATATATATATATATATATATGTATAGCTAAATACCATCGTCTAAAGCAGTTTTAAATTTATTGAAAATTCAGTACGAGAAATTTTATCAAAATAAATAATTGGCCATTCATTTTATTGTATTATTCCTATTGATTATTCCAGTATGATTGGTACTTACCCAAATCTGTCAACACATGCAGTCAGATGTTTTCTGCCATTTGCATCAACTTCCACGTGTGAGAGCAGATATTCATGTTTGTTGCACATTAAGTCCAAACAGAGGAATCGGCTTGCAGTGGAAAGCGATATTCATTGTGCATTATCAAGTACCACTCCTAACATTGAAAAGCTTGTCAGTGAGAAGAGAATCCAAAAGTCTGGTTGCAAAGAATAATGTTAGTTGTATACTCCTACATAATTTCAAAATTCTGTTTGTTAGAAATAAATTTCACAGCAAAATGTTATAGAAGTATTCATGTATTTCCTGAAAATTATGTTTGGAAGAAATATATTTCAGACCAAAATGTCAGTTGTCTACTATTTTATATAATTTCTCGAAATTATGTTGTAAGAAATATATTTCTAACCATAATGTTTGTTGTGTATGCTTTATTTATCATTACTCAAAAATGAAATGGTCCACGATATGTGTGATGTGGAGTGGATAAGATGGAGGGGTATGGTGGACAGATATAAAAGAGAAGGGGAATATGAGTTAGAGGGAGGAGAGTATGATTGCAAAGGACAGGGTGGCATGAAGGTAATTTGTTTGTGGCCACTCATTGCGGTAGTTAAGCATCTGGCAATAGAAAGATAGATGGACATTTATGTAGATAGATGGCCATCGTTATCAGAGGCTCGGACACTCAGTTTTATATCCCCTAGTTGGATAATCTATAAAAAAAAAAAATCTGTAAAGTCAGCTCCCATTCCATAACACAGAAGGGAATTAACCTTAAAACCATTGCAATCTACCGGAAGTAGGCAATATGGCATGTTAAACATGCGAGTACCGGGGGAATTACGAACTTTTGTGTGTGTGTGTGTGTGTGTGTGTGTGTGTGTGTGTGTGTGTGTGTGTGTGTGTGTATTTTCAAGGGAGAGAAAGAGATGGATGGGGGGAGGGTGATGTCTTAAGGGAGGAGGGGATGTGGAGAAAAAGGGTGTACTGTCAGTCGAATAGCGTTAGTCATTGAAAACTTACGTGCAGGAAGGCGACATATTCACGTACTGCCACTTTATACTCCATGAAAACAACATTTTTTGCAGGACTGAATTATATATAATTATGTATTAAGCACTTAGACAAAAAATAGGTGGAACACAAGCTTATGTTATATATATATATATATATATATATATATATATATATATATATATATATTCTGCAGAAGATAAAAAACAGGCTTTTGTAAATTATGTCGCAAATGCTGGCTATGGCTTTCAATTCCCGAAATTCATATATATATATATATATATATATATATATATATATATATATATATACAGTGGAACCCCGGATTTCGTACGCCTCTCTACTCGTACAACTCGGTTTTCGTACAGTTTTTTCGCCAAAAAAACGCTCCAGTTTTTGCTCAGTGACCCGTTATTCGCACTAAAAGATGCGGCGTCGTAGGTGCCACATGGTCGCCAGTCTGACTTTGTCTTCCGCCAGCTATGCATCAGTCATACAGGCTCGATTAAACTTTGTGATGAATTGCGTATTTTCGTTAGAAAATTGAACATAATCATGGGCCCTAAGAAGATTAGTGAGTCAGCTGGAGCTAAAAGTAAAGCAGTGAGAACAACAATTGAGCTGAAAAAAGAACTCATTGCAAAGTTTGAAAGTGGAACCCGTGTCTCCGATCTTGCCATTCATTATAGTATGGCGAAATCTACCGCTTCATCCATACTGAAGAAATGATTAATGTAAATTACATTGTTTCTTATGGAAAAAAAAATATTCGGTTTTCGAACAATTCGCAACTCGTACAGCCTCCAGGAACCAAGTGTGTACGAATTCCAGGGTTCTACTATATATATATATATATATATATATATATATATATATATATATATATATATATATATATATATATATATATATATATATATATATATTGATTCTGTATTACTTTCATTCTTTGGAACTACTAGGTTTCTCAAAGGTTATTGACGAATTCGTTTCTTCATTACTAAATCTATGTTTACGGAGTTAAATATTCAGTATATATCAGGAGACAAGTTATAGTTCACTATAACTGTTAAAAATATCCACAGGGAATGTACTGCATTTCACAGAATTAAGAGCGATTATGATCAATACAAAAACTTACACAGTCATTAGCTAATTTAAGGATGATATCAAATCATGTTCCTACATTACCAATATGATTTTTCGTTACCAAATTTCCTGCAGTTTGTTTATGAATAACACCAGATGACAACCCGGCCTATGGCCCACTGGTGTCTGGCTTGTCTGATTCGCGTCTAACACGAACACGACTATGAGATTGGAATACTTCAGAGACGTAGCTTTGGCACAGTTTGATTATTCTTGAGAAAAAGTAGTGCACTACAGCTGTTCCCGTCTTTAAAAAGTACCTTTGCTACCGAACGTCAGTACCTGTTGTGCCGCTAATCCCATTACGGACCATGATGCCGTGGCAGGGAGTGTTGTCAAAAAGAATTAAAACAGAGAGCACCAGGAACAATCTGAGAAAAGAAGAAATCAAATCCATTTGGTAAATGAACACCACCACCACCACCAACAACAACAACAACAACAACATCCACTCCAACAAAAAGAACAACATCGTCAATAATAATAATAATAATAATATGATGATGATGATGATGATGATGATGATGAAGCATCGAGAGTGTGCAACACCCTGTCCACCAACTGGTCTAAGGGCCGAACATATGACTTTGTCCTTTGCCCGAGACATTCGACCATTTGCTCAACAAAGTGAATCCCTTCATTCTTGCCGTCTGACTCTTAAACCTTCCACGAAATTTAGTCTGACCTGGATAATAAAGGTTTGTCTTAATGTTGTCCTGTGAAATTGACCTATGACCTATGGTTTTCTAAATCGAATTTCTTTATTCTTGCCTGTCCCTAAACTTTTCCAACAAGTGTGATATATATTAGATCAAGAGTGCTTGAGGTACAGGGTCGAACAATTGACATTGTCCTGTGACTTTGACCTTCGATGGACTTTTCTAAAAAATGAATCCTTTCAACCTAGCTTTTATTAATTTATGAGCTTTTATTAATTTATGTTTCTTTTTAATGTGTCCGACTCTGGGTATAGGCTTCACAGCCTGATCTCAAGGCCATGTCACCACTTCGGCGCTAACACCCACTGTCCGTATTGAATACATGCTAGGACTGTCTCATACAGGACTGGTGTATTGGTTTTAGCGGGGGTATTTTTACATGTCGGCGGGTCTTCTGGTAGATCAGGAAAGTCTGATTTCATAAAATTCAAATCCTTAAACTGTTCCCTGCCCCAGCAAGGATTTGAACCTGGGTCCGGTAGGACTGGAGGCCACCTCTCTACAGATTGAGCCACCACCTACCCTGAACCCTCTCACAAACCGTGGTTTAAATGGGATGAAAACTTTTCGTGGATCTTGCCAGGTGATATTGACCTTTGATGTATTGGTCTTAAAACCCACAGGCTAATCCCTTGGTTGACCCTCAGCCCTTCCTCTAAGTTAGGTCCAAATCAGATAAAGGCTGTTCTGTTGACTTTATTCCTACACAGATACAACACAGTCAGACCTTGACCTTATCCAGTACCTTTTACTAGTGACTGAGTATTCTTAAAATCAAACCCTTACTTACTTGCCTTACCTTATACATTTACATCGACTTTAGTCTTAACCGGGTGAAAATTATTTCAGCCGACTTTCCCATGTGACTTTGGCACTAAACTTTTCCTGTGACCTTGACTTTTGACTCACTGTTTTCATAATCCAGTCACTTTATCTTTGCCTTGGACTGAACCACAGCACAGAGTTTAGTGTCTGTTGGATGAAGAAAGTTAAGCTGACCCTGTAATGTTACCTTGACCTTAAACCCATTGTCCTACAGATCGATAAGCAAACCGTTTGAGCGATCCTCAGCCCTGCCTCCTGGCATGTTCCAAATCAGATCATACCTATCCTAGCTATTTTATTCACAAGTAGGATCACTGGTCTAACGTTGACCCTTGCGTGTGATGTTGACCTTTGAATAATTGTTCTTAAAACTTTTCTTTATCTTTTATTATCCTGAATATTTCAACAACGTTTAGTCCACATCGTATAAACAATGTTTAAGTTGACCACGCCAGGTGACACTGACCTTTTACCTACTATTCTCAAGAACAATAGGTCAACCTCTTGGGTGATTCTCAACTTTCTGACACAACCTAAATCAAAACTGTTATACGTAGTTTGTTCACACACTGACATACGGGCCTAATTATGACCTTACATTGTGATCTTGACGTTTGACGGATTGTTTTCAAATTCAAATCCATCCACCCTTGCATCACCCTGAGCCTATACATATAGTTTGTCTGAACCGGATGAAAGCTTTTGACTTGCTCTTGGTATTATGATCTTAACCTTTCACCCAATGTAAAAAAATAAAATATAAAAAAAGAGATAGGTAAACACCTTGGCTGCTCTTCAACCCTTTATCAAGACTGGTTCAAATCGTATAAAAAGTGTTTTAGTTATTTTGATAATATACAGACAGACGGATCGATATATACTTTGCTCTGAAACCTTGATGTCTGAGTGATTGTTCTCAAAATCGAAGCCTTTCATGCATGCCATTCTCATGGTATAATATAGACTTTAATGACCTAGCTAGGTTAACATGTGACATAGCCATGTGATTAGATATATAGTTCTCAGAATAAACAGTTAGTCCCTTGACTGACCTTCACCCAGTCCACAATGCTTGGTTAAAATCAGATAAAACCCGCTTCAAATACTTTTTTAAACACAGTTAAACACAGAGGCAGACATCAACCAAAACAATATTCCGTGTGATGATAATGATGATGATGATACTTTCTATTGCATTATTAATTTCTCTGTTGCCTTCCACGTAAGTGTTTTTCAGGGTTACTACAACGCTTTGCCTGTATCACTTTCTAGTAGGCTACTCTCTCTCTCTCTCTCTCTCTCTCTCTCTCTCTCTCTCTCTCTCTCATTACTTCATCTAAGTCACCACACGTACATTCTGCAACTTTCAATAGAATACTTTCCTCTTTCCTTGTTTTTCCCTCATTTACTTTCGTTCGAATTCTCTCACCTCACGTCCTCACCAGAAACCTGTATCAGTATCACTGAAGTCTGGAGCAGGACTCATTCTCTCCACTAAGGGAGGAAGATTATCAGGCTAAATCCTACGCCAAACTAGTGGAATGCAGTGAGAGAGGGATTGATTGTAGTCAGAGCAGTGCATGTGAAAGCTGACGACATCTGTGTGTGTCCGAGACTAAATTTGTTGTCGGAGTAAACCAAACGAAGGCAAAATCATGTTACCATATGAACTTACATACCCTTAGCATCGATATGATTTGCTCCACGGCCGATGTCAACTCAACAGGACTCGTGTCGATTTGAATTTACGCGTTATAACACCAAATTGTCGAGTCTTCTTTCACGTATTTATGTTTCATTTGTTCAAAAGTTAGTGTCAGATTGTGATAAACAGATCAGTTGTTTAGGATGCAGTGTAGTCGCAAACAGCATGAGGGAAAATAAACGCTCTACCCATTATCAATTGGACATCAAGTACTATTTATGACTGAGGCTCAAAACAAGGTTCTTTCAAGACCAGATTTCTTAACGTTTATTCAACGATATAGTTTGCATAATCAAAATATCATATCATCATCCATGTTAGTAATGCAAACTGTAAACATTAATTAGATAAACTACACAAAGGAGAATATGAAGGTGTCATATGTAAAATATCTTTTTCAGGAAAAAGTTCTACGAAATGATTTGCCTCAACAACTAAAACACTCTCTGTCACCTTATCTTGCAGTACTGTAGGATTACTGAGGTTGCAGCATTTTGAAATTTCTGAGGCTGATCACGTGAACTGTAAAGGGTAAATCACTGAATGTCAAGAACGGAGCTGCAAAGAAGTATTTTGTATTAATCAATCTTTTTTTTTTTTTTTTTTTTTGGGGGGGGGGCTAGTTATGATGTATGATTGATTAAATACACGTATGTCTGTGCACAAAGTGCCGATGCCTATAGAATAATTATTAGATACTGGAAGTTTAAGTATATTCAGATATTACAGCGTAGTATGTATTGTCCGGTCTTTTTCACCGGATATCCTGTTGGCTGCCTTATGAATATCATACTTCATCTTTCCTTGTTTCTGGATTCTACCTAACCCACATCATAAAAGAAGAAACAGGTTCTGATGATGATGATTACTTAATTCGAGTCTACTCGGAAATTCACAAGGAGCTAAATATATGAATCAGCATTGTGCCATGAATGATAGTGTTATTTGCAACAAGAAATTTTTCCTGTGACAAGGTTGGCTGTTTATGGCTCAGTTCTCCCCATAAACATTCATACATGTAAATTAAATGTAGCTTACAGTCGTGGCGCCGGGAGCAGACCATAAAGCCGGATTTAAAGTGGATAATAACAGCTGGAGTGGAATGAGCAGATGGGACAATAGCAGGAAGGATAACGGTGCCCATCCACGCGTTAAATCCCGTGATAGGTCGTAACATTCATTAGACCTCCAGCCTGCTCTTCCACGGGATCAATGCAGTATAGGTGTCACCAGATGGCATTATAACTGTTATCCCCTTTACAGCATGCATGTATCTTTCTGTGCAAATAAATATAAGACATGCATTAAGGGATTGAAAAAAAAAATCGTATGCGGTGAAACCAGCCTCATAATATAGGGTGACTGGTTCAAAAATATCCTGGGAACCATGTAGTTGTTCTTCTATCATGGGGATCCCCTGCACAGCACTGGATACAGTGTGGCTGCGTAATCCTGCTGTCTAGTGGGTTTCACTAAGACAGGGTTGGAATACGGGGTATCTTAGTGTGTACACTTTCATCGAAAAAGGCATATCTATGAATTATTTTTGAAAACATAAATGACAAATTTAAAAGTTGCAATTCCACAAAATCACTTGCTTTTTCAAAATAGAAAACTGAACAAAACCGAGCCCAATATAAGATCATTTCATTGCCTAGTGCCGGAATGCTAAGAGCTTGACTTGGGGGTCAAAGGCAAAGAGAAATACAGACTAAGGAAGACAGTTTCAAAGGCGATCTTTTGCATACATGAAAAACTGAGAGTACTGGTTAACTCTTGAATTACAAGTGGGCAGAAAAGAGGTGCGATTGCGCTACCAGACGGGTGCTGTACGCCCACCACTCTGGAACAGGGGTGCATGCAGACATTTCATTATGTCAGTGACTGTTGAAAGAACAATAGTAGAGCAAAAATGCTGCACCAGTGCGGCGAAGAGGGAGGACTTCAAGGGAGCCATTATGGAGAAGGAAGTATTGGAACGAAAGAGATTTGACTCCAGTCTGTTTAGAAGAACTATATTATGTGATGTGAACCCACATAACGAGAGTTGTGCTACACACAGGAACGATTAAGATTCACGCACGATGTCAACAGTAGAACAAAGGAAACTGAATTATGGAGTCTACGTAACACTCCTTATGTAGTGGAACTAGATTTTGGAAGAGCGAAACCAATGAACTATCTTTGTATGTTAGGTCTCGAGAAAAAGATACATCAAATATATTGAGAAATCACGAACGACTGACTTGTGTAATGCTGAGTAGATGAGCTATTGCTGTAGAAGATTTTCACCTAGATAAGGAAAAAAAAAAATAAAAGATGTCTTTTCTCTCAGTCAGAAATAAGAGTCATGTCATAAACCAGGTATAACATAACTTCGTCACGTGATTGCTGAAGTAGTTCTTGTGGTGAATATGACGAGATGCTGTTAATGAATGTGAAGGGTAGAGTCATCAGTGTAGGACTGAATTGGGCTGGAAATGAAGCTAGGATCATTAACACCTTTAATGATAGCTTATTGAAAATATAACTTCACCATATTCTTGAGAAGCCATAGAATAACCGAAGAGAAAGCCTGAGGTGACGGCCTTTATCGACGACTATAGCGTACGAGGATAGTCTGGAGATAAAAAAAAAATATTCCAAACTCGGCCAGCGACATGGTATTTGCAATATCAAATGATTGAATAAAGCCTCGACCATGAGCCACACTGCGCCTATGAAGCGTCTCTAGCAAAATCCATTCTGGTGGTGTTAGGTGAGATTAAAAAAAAATATATATATGACATATAAGATACTGAGGCAAACTGGCGATTGTTAGAGAGCTGGGAACTGTCACCCTTCTCAAGGACAGGCTGAATAATAACAAAATTATAGTTAAAAAAAAAATTAAGTCGATAGAAAAAGAAGAGAGACTTTGCAAAGGTCGCATATCACCATACAAGCACAGTTATTAAGCACTACAGGACAGACTCAAACAGAACCATACACCTTATTAGCACCAGGCAAGTGAGAGCAAACGGTAAAACTTGTAAGAAATTCAAATGAAGTCACGAGCTGGAGAATGTGGAAGGATTGTACCGGATCCTCCAAAGTGGAATCAGACGAGAAACTTTTGGCAAAGAGTTTAGCACTGAGATAGAAATGGCTATGGGCCATCAGAGAAGAAAGTGGGATGGAAGGGAGAAGTCGTTTTATTTGAAAGTTTTCTGGGAACATGCCAATAGGAGCAAGACGAACAGCGCATTAAGTACGATTTTTGAGAAATGCAAAATGGAAACTGGTTTTTATGCGTTTTGAAAGACACCTCCATTTTGTGGAATGGATATGAGCCTTTGTGAACTAGCCATAGTTTTTTTTTTTTTTGTTTATTGTTTTTTACAAAGTACTGGATATGAGAAAAGACTACATGCTTCCATGCCCGGGAAAATAACTTCTGTATGTCGCTAGCACACTCATATGAGAAAGAAAGTGAAAAAAGTGCTAGTGCGCATCCGGTTCTAAACCGCCATAATGTCACGTGCACTGCTTCCTGACAGGGTCCACCGGTCGTAGTAAAGCAATAAGACAGACTCCCGAGACGGGACTGTGATTGGAGGAGCCTAGCGAAGAAACGAGGCGAAAAATAAAGAAAAACGAATAGTTTTAAAAGATTGATTTAAGTATGTCAGCACTCAACTAAAAGAACAAAGATACCAACAGGTTACCGTACATGTTGTTCCAGGTCATTAAGTAAAAAAACGATCAAGGCTCATTCCCCAGGTGGTTCAGTGAATGGAGAAGAGAACCAAAAGTGGTAGTGATCACTGAAATGACTTAAAAATGGATAATTGGAAGAAGAAAAAAAATACATATTTTCTATTCTAGGAGTAAAATAGAAACATGTCTTTAATTTGTCTGTTTAAGCAGGGAATCAGTAAACAGTACATATATATTAAAACAGAAACTGAGACGAGAGGCAAGGTTTGAGAGTAGAGAGTTCAGGAGATTCATGAGTACCGTAATACATATGCACACAGTAATCACCTTTCAGCATAAAATTTGCATATAGAAAACAGAAGGATTAGCAAAAGGGTTTGCTATCATTAGCGTCAGACAAAAAAGTCCCACTGAGGACAAGAGGAAGAGGTTTAGAGGAGAAGTGTGTTCAACAAAGTGGAGATTGAAGGAACTGTCAGAATGTTCCAGAAATAAATAGAAAGAGAATCAAAGGCCCATCATATTTCATTTACTCGTCACCAAGATAGGAAATGAGTGTGAGGGCATCTATTCCTAACCCCTCCCCTCCCTCTGGGATTTTAAGGTTTGGAGTTGTTGCCCAGTTATTATGAAAATTATGGAACAGCATGTGTGTTGTCAAATGTGAAGGTAGTTTAGTGTACACAGTGTAGTGCTGTAGACTACTGAAATAGTTTAATGTGTTCAATACAGATTGTTTTTATCTCAACGGTGGACTGAAATGTTTTAAATATTAATTCCTCGGCATCATTCAATTCTCTTATGTTTCCAATTTCACGTTTATGAATGTCAAACGAACAGCCTGGGTTTGCGCTTACAATTTTTTTTTTATGTGAGAAAGAAGGAACCAAAGGCAACAAGCCCGCAAAACTGTTCCTTCCAAAAGAAAAAAATACAAGAGAGAGCCAAATTCAAGATCCGATCATTTCGAGATGCCTGGACACACTGTATTTAAAAGACTGGAGATCATAGGAAGCAGGAAATACAGACAGAGAGAGACATTTCCAGAGCTGACCTGTTGCATAAATGAAGGACTGGGAGTAACGGTTAACTCTTGCATTAAAGAGTTGGACAGAAAAGGGATCAGAGTTTGCTGCTAGACGGGTGCTACGCGCCCGTTGTAGAGGTGTAGGAATGCATGCAGACAGTTCAGAGGAGCAGTGACCATTGAAGTAGTGATAGAAAAGAGATAAAGGTGCAACAGTGAGACGAAGAGACAATGGTTGAAGGGAGTCAGTAAGAGGGGGAGAGTTAATGAGACGAAAAGCCTTTGACTCCACCCTATTGAGAAGAGCTGTATGTGGGGAGCCTCCCCATACATGAGAGTTGCACTCCACGCAGGGCCGGATAAAACCCCTGTATAGAGTCAACAGTTGTGCAGGGGTAAAGAAGGAATGGAGACGGCTTATCACCCAATCTCTTGGAAGCAGATTTTAAAAGAGATGTAATATGATCTTTCCAAGATAAGTCCCGAGTAAATGAAACCCCAAGCATGTTTAAGGGTGATGCAGGATTAAGCTGAATATTATTAAACATTAATGGGTATACCTGTGGAAGATTTTGTTGGATTGATAGGTGCAAAAACTGAGTCTTTGATGCACTAAAAACAACCATATTATTTTTACCCCAGTCATAGATACGAGCCAAGTCAGACATTAGGTGTGCCATAGTCTCATCCCTTGTTTGTTGAAGTAACTGCTGAGATGGACGTTGCGGGAATCGAATGGAAAGGTGAAGGGTGGAGTCATCAGCGTATGAGTGGATAGGGTTAGATGTACAGTTTAGAAGGTCATTGATGAATAAAAGGAAGAGAGTTGGTGATATGACAGAGCCCTGAGGAACACCACTGTTAATAGATCTAGGAGAAGAACAGTGGCCGTCTACAACAGCGGCTATAGAACGACCAGAAAGGAAGCTAGAGATGAAGGCACAGATAGAAGGATAGAAACCGTAAGAGGGAAGTTTGGAAATTAAAGACTTATGCCAGACTCGATCGAAAGCCTTTGAGATGTCAAGTGCAATGGCAAAGCTTTCACCAAAGTCAAGAAAGAAGGATGACCAGGGGTCTGAAAGAGGTGAGAAGATTGCCTGTGGAGCGTCCCTGACGGAACCCATACTGACGATCAGAAAGAAGGTTGTGATAGAAAAGAAGCTTTAAAATTTTTCTATTAAGAATAGACTCGAAAACTTTTGAGATACAGGATGTTAAAGCAATTGGACGATAGTTAGAGGGTTGGGAATGGTCACCCTTCTTTGGGACTGGCTGAATGAGAGCAAACTTCCAGCAAGAAGGAAAGGTACAAGTTGATGGACAAAGGCGAAAGAGTTTGCCTAGGCAGGGTGTAAGCACAGAAACACAGTTCTTGAGAACAACAGGTGGGACTCCATCAGGCCCATATGCCTTATTAGTATTGAGGCCTGTGATGGCAGAAAATACATCAGCTGAAAAAATTTTAATGTCAGCTGTGAGGAAGTCAGAGGGGGGAAGTGATGGAGGAACAGCACCGGAATCGTCTAAGGTGGAATTGGAGGAGAAAGTCTGAGCGAAGAGATCTGCTTTATCAGTAGAAGAAATAACTACAGAGCCATTAGAGTAGAAAAGTGGAGGGAAAGATGATGAAGTAAAGTTGTTAGGAAGGTTTTTGGCAAGGTGCCAGAAGGAGCAGGAGGAATTCGAGTTAGAGAGTTGAGAGCATTTAGTATGGATGAAATTCTTTTTAGCAGAGCGAAGAACAGACTTAACACAATTCTGGGCAGAAACATATAAAAGATGTGATTCAGGGGTGGGTTTGCTCCGGTACCCTCTCCTTGTTGTGGACACCATTCAAAAAAGCGTGATCAAACCAAGGCTTTCGTGCATTAGTTAAAGGATATGAAAAAGGAATCTATGCTTTCATGCCCGAGAGAATAACTTCCGTAATGCGCAAGGCACACTCAGATGGCTCCTGGCCATGGAGAAATAATCATTCCAGGCAAAATCAAAGAAGTACTGCCTGACGGCCTCCCAATCTGCAGCTCCAAAGTGCCACAGACGACGTTTATGGGAGGGTCCGCAGGCAGTACTGGAGTGATAGGACAGGGTTAACGTGATAAGGTTGTGATTAGAGGAGCCCAACAGAGAGAAAAGATTAACAGTGTAAGCAGAAGGATTAGTTGTAAGGAATTGGTCAAGTATGTTGGAACTCTCTCCAAGGTGGTCAGGGATACCGGTAGGGTGCTGTACAAGCTGCTCTAGGTCACTAAGGATAGAAAAGGTGTAGGCTTGGTCACTAGGTGGATCAGTGAAAGGAGAGGAGAGCCAAAGGTTGTGGTGAACATTGAAATCCCCTAGAATGGAGATTTCAGAGAAAGGAGAAATGGATAGAATGTGTTCCATCGTAGAAGTAAGACAGTCAAAGAATTTTTGATAGTAGAATTAGGAGAGAAGTAAACAGCACAGATATATTTAGTCACAGAATGACAGGAGAGCCGAAGCCAGAGTGTAGAGAATTCAGAAGAATCGAGTTCAGGAACACGAGAGCAAAATAAGTTGTTGCGTATGTATACACAGCAGCCACCTTTGACTTTGAAATGAGTATAGAGAAAGTAGGAGGATACAGAAAAGGTTCTGCTGTCAGTTGCCTCAGACAGCTGAGTCTCAGTTAGAAAAAGAAGGTGAGGTTTAGAGAAGGAGAGGTGTTGCTCAACAGAGCAATAGTTAGAGGAAAGGCCGCAAATGTTGCAGAAATGAAGAAGAAAAGAGTCAGACAGTGGTTCCAGGCATCCTGAGTCGTCACCGGGAGAGAGGCAGAAGGTGGGGGCATTTATGGTATCCCCCCCTTGGGAGTACGAGGCTACGATATTGGACGCCAATATTATTATTATTATTTTTTTTTTTTTGAAAAGGAAGTGTGGTGTGTACTGTGCATGTAGTTTGGCGTTGATAGTTAGAGAAGCTTGTATTGGAGAGCATGCTGGCCTACTCTCTGTGTTATTGAGACACTGAAAAAGTTCAGCAAAGGGGGATGGTCGGACCTAGTCCCGAGGGCTGATGAAACGGGAGCTCCAGCTCTCCCTGTCATCAGCTTTCCATCCACCTTGGGAGTACTGCCCTGCTCGACTGGTGCTACAGTGTAGTAGAACAGTCAGATGCTTATGTTTTGCATTATTGTAAAAATTATAACCTTAGTTAGTGTATTATTTACCAAGATGCCCAGAGCACATAATATTAAGAGATAATACCAGCATTCTTCACTAAGTCATTGTAAGCCGCATTGTTCCTATGTTAGGACACTTAAAAAAACAAAAAAAGGCTTCCAGATTGATCTTGCATTGTATGTCATGGTCTTCTCTATTATTCCTTTCTTTTTAGCATCATCATGATATGCATTACTGGCATAAAGTCATATTTAATATATAATGTTTAGGAAGTTTTACGCAATTACTCACCCAAAGATGAATGTGGTGCAGTGTAGGATATAAAAACTTGCTCTCCCTCGGTCCAGCTCAGGGTATAACACTGATTACTATATAGTGATGGTGGGTGGGTGAGTGAAAGCTGGTGTGATGCAAGGATAAGGTTGTGGTTGCAATGTTGGTGATAATATAGTGATAGTGGATGACAGCGTGTGTGGAGCATAAGTAGGCGGCCAGTGGTTGTAATGCTGGTGATTATATTGTGATGATGGGTGACGGCGGGTGCGAAGCAAGAGTAGGCCGGTGGCTGTAATGCTGGTGCTTATTTTGTGATAATGGGTGACAGCGGGTGTGAAGCAAGAATCTGTCGGTGGTTGCAATGTCCGCCACTAGTGCGACGGTGGTAGTAGAGACAGACCCATGGCACCTCATCCCCCGTCTGAAGCATAAGGAGAAAACTTTTATCGTCGGACAACAGATAAAACCTTCAGGAGATTATAACCTATACGTAATTCAGTATTTTTCAGTTACTGCATTGGAATTTTTGGATATATATTTTCAAGGATCCTGTATCCAGCGCGGTGTACATTTTCCGAAAAAAATGAGTCTGCATCTTTAGCTGTTGACAGATATTTCTTCATTGCTGTCCTTAACCCGTAGCTGAGGGTTATAATAACCACATTGCTTCTGAAATTATACAGCCTTTTCTTCTTCCTTCTGTTTATGTGTCAGTCGCTCATTGTCTATTATCATCTGCTTAACATTTGATTTCCATCCGTAATTCACTGAGCTATTTTCACGGATTCAGCAAAATCAAATGATGGAAGTTACGTTCTATATTTTCGTTCCCAAAAGTCGCTTATCAGCTGACTTAAATCTACGGGGAAGGTCGGAAAATATCAGACATGATCGTAATGAAATGCATAAAGTTTTTGTTCGTAACCAGTCACACTCCCGCCTGCGACACTCTAACGTCTCTCCCATTCTGTCATCTGCAGCCTTGTACTGTACTTTCACTTAGTTACGTCTCCCAGCCACACAGTTCTTATAAACCCTTCTGGTCAGCCACATACTGCATTCACTCCATATTGTTAACTTCTATGTATTCCACCACATCCACCTCCACTCATCGTCGTTCGTTCGTTGAAAGATTCCCTGCACATATAGTGCAGGCCGGGCCATACATTAGCCCGGTCAGTGGTGAATGGGCTGATTTAAAAGAACAGTAAGTAGGGAGGACAGGACCTGGGGAATGCCCAGCACACATATCCTGGCTCCTGACTGGCTTTGTGGTGTGTGTGTCCCCACTCCTCCGCTCCTCACTCATCCCTCTCCTCTAATTGCTGCCCTTTGTGTACCCAGCGGTGTAGCAAGACCAACTGCCATTCAGGGTGAAGCTTTCCCGTGCCACCCTATTTAAGCTACATCAAGGCTTTTTGTTGAGAAGATGGCGCCTTTAAAGTATTAGGCATGATTTGTTAATACTATCACCTTTTATTTTACTTTTTTTTCGTGTTTTAAAATTCTTTTATGTTGCTCAGTAGATCACGGTCGTTTTCTAGTCACTTTAAAGAAAGTTTGCGTTCTTGCCTTTCATCACCTAAAACCACTCTACTAGAAAACCGAAAACGATGATGTGCACATTACACGGTTCCATTGTTTCATAAGCAGTCCACTGTTAGTTACTGTAAAAAAACAGCATGTGAATACTAGTCGTTAGGAGAAAAATCATAAATGTAAAACTGAAAAGTTCCCAGAGAAAGACATATTACCTTATAACCTGTTTCCCTCCCCACTATTGAGTTTATTATTCTGAATCGCCAGAATGAAGGGAAGCGTGAACAGAGGAGGTGCAGATTACAATATACAAGAATAAAAAAGTTCGAGAGAGAGAGAGAGAGAGAGAGAGAGAGAGAGAGAAAAGGAAATAATATTACCAATATATATATATATATATATATATATATATATATATATATATATATATATATATATATATATATATATATATATTGTTACGGAACAGAGAGAGATAATGAACACTTCGAGAATACTAAAATCACTACTGTCCCGCAAAGTTCCAGGTTAAAAACAAAAGAGTTAGGTAAAATTACAAGTTAAAGTTTAATGCTCAAACTAACAACTAAACATTCAGGACTCATAAGGATAATGTAATGGCAAAACAGGTTACATATATGGTTAACTGCAATAGCCTCTATTAACATGAATTTAGCAAGAGCAAATTTATCTAAGTCAGCCCTGATAAAATGAGAAAACCGGATAATGCTCAGTTAAAGCAAGATATATTATTACAGATACAAAATATTATTAATAATGGCTGACATTAAAAATTCTACATGAATCACAAAGACCCCACCAGGCCTACGAATCAACGCCTTAGGCTATACAGTACAAGAAAAATGGTAACAACACTTATACTCAAATTATACAGCAGCTAGATGGCTGGAGACTTCCTGAGCACTCACAAAAATAATAATACACTATACAGGGGAGGACAGAGATGTGAACAAAATGAGGAGTAGATCTAAGTGGCAATTAATGCAGAGACTGAGCTCATTATATAGGGGCCGGCAGAGCTTGATACAACTTGTAAGAAGGACGCGCAAATGAAGCCATAGGGGACAAAGAGTTGACACTCCTGCTCTGAACAACAGAAAGAACGACTTACTCTACTATAAGGGGGAGAAGGGGGAGTGAGGTAGAACACGCAAGCCTGGTCACTATGGAAGCCACGAGGCGAATCGTGATCAAACATGCAGCATACTGTACGTTAGAATTATACAAAGGATGATGAAATCATAGGCTATGTAACAATATGTATATATATATATATATATATATATATATATATATATATATATATATATATATATCTATATATCATCATCATCAGCCGTTTGAGTATGCACTGCAGGACTGGCCTATCCCGACCGAAGTCGGGATGATACAGCCAATGTATCTCTTCCAAGTGGCTTAGGCTGTCTGGTAGAGATTGTATGTAGGGTGAGAAGTGCTTGTAAGTGTAATTGTAGTGTTGGAGTGGCTTTGGATGTGTATGTAGTCTGTGAACTAAGTGTAATCAGCCCGCGCAAGCCGACTGGGTGCAAGCATATTTTATAGTAAGCGACACTGGTTCAACCACAGCACCCCTTGTGTCCGCCAATGCAGTACGTGGCCGGGTGAACACTCCCAAAGTTTATTACCCTGGCGGGGCGTGAACCCTGGTTCACCCGTGTACGACAAGCACACTCTACCACTGTACCACAGAGGCTCTCTCTCTCTCTCTCTCTCTCTCTCTCTAAAGTTTAACCCATCTTGGATCTATTGCACATTAAGAATTCATAATGACAGTCACTATAGTCAAGGAAGATGTAAGTACTTTAAGTCCCTAAATACAATGACGTATTGTTCATCTGACTCTTACTACCTTTAGATGATTTTATTCAGCCTTTTTTTTTTTTATGTGTCCGACTCTGGGTATAGGCTTCACAGCCTGCTATCAAGGCCCAGCAGTCCTCCTACATACCATACACCTCTACATGTCACTACTTCGGCGCTAACACCCACCGTCCATATCGAATACATGCTAGGGCTGTCTCATACAGGACTGGTGTATTGGTATTAGCTGGGGTATTTTTATGACATGTCGGCGGGTCTTCTGGTAGATCAGTAAAGCCTGATTTAATGAAATTCAAATCCTTAAACTGTTCCCTGCCCCAGCCGGGATTTGAACCTGGGTCCGTTAGGACCGCACGCCACCTCTCTACCGGTTGGGCCACCGCTCTGGAGGGTTTAAGAATAACCTTAATTATCCCCTACACTAAAGACATCCCCCTGAACTGAACAAAATCGTCTAACAGTAGCAAGACTATGATTAAACACAAGGCGTCCGGGGCCGGAGATAATTGAAACAGACAGGACAACCGTAGCCGTGGTGTTGTCCAACGAATCGAAATATTCAAGTTCGAGAATTTAGTTTTCTTCGATTTCCAAATATGTATAGAGAAGACATGAGAATACAGAAAACGCGACGAAGTGCTTAGCGTCAGGCTACTGAATTTTGATCATAAATCAAGGGTGATAATTAAGAGGAGGAAAGGCTGTGTTCTGTAAAATGGAAGTTAGACGAAAACCGTGAATACAGGAGTGCATTACGGAAAACAGCTCACAGAACTGTGTAGATCATTTTGACTGATCATTGACGGAAAATGAAACCTCTTGGGAGCATTAGTGGTATATTCTCTCTCTAGGGAATTCCAAATATCTGGTATTACTTTTATTCAAAATTGTGTTTAACATGTGCCCTCTTTATCGCATGGATTCTGGCTTGAAAAGCCAGAAGTGAGGACAGTGAAAGTGGAACTGTTACGGAATAAATATGAGTTACGTAAATTGGATAAGATAAAAAAAATTGTGAAGGACAAGGAACAAAACAATATATACGTTGTTAACAAGGGATATATGAATGTGCTCAGATGGTGAAGCCATACTGAAAGAACAAATAAAAACGGTATATGGTGTATATGTGGTTTTGTTTTCAGGGTAGGAAGATCGTGGGATACAGATAAAAAAGATAGATTTATGTGGCATTGATAATTATGAACGATGAGTGAAAGTGCTCACGCTCCACTCACTTCACGTAAAACTACAGTATACTGCTGTCACTACGGTAGGGGACAAAGCAGTTTGTTTCCTGTAACCCAGGAAGCCATTGACTGCACTGGATGGTAGTATTAAAATATAATTTTGAAATCCCTGGCTGTCTAGTGGGTGAAGTCGCTCCAATCACATGTGACCAATATGGGTTTACATCTATGAAACAGTTATGGTTTAATGCCCACATAACGCTGTTTAAGAGGACATGATTGGTGACTCTTCCTTTAATGTCTGGACAAAGCCTGGATTCGGCCTCATATGTTCCTAGCGGGCCAATAAAAGGTTGAATGAGGGAATAATGGATGAAGTAAGAGGGATATACAAGGTAGCAAAGGAAGTTAAACAGTCACACAGGCAGACACCGACCAAAACAATAAATCACATTCGCTTCCGCGAGCGAAAGTGTGATAATAATGATGATGAAATTTTCTATTCCATCATTTATTTGTCTGTTGCTTTGCACGTAAGTGTTTTTCACTGCTACTGCAGCGCTTTGCGTATATCACTTTGTAGTATTCTCTCTCTCTCTCTCTCTCTCTCTCTCTCTCTCTCTCTCTCCATAATGTCATTACCTCTCCAAGGCTCCCATTACCTCCTGCCATACATTCTTCCTTTCATTTCCTCCTGTCTTCGTTTTTTATTTCTTCATTTTCTTTTCTTATCGTTGAACTTTATCTCTGTCAGAAATTCCGTTTCTCCCTGGCAAGGAAATGAATCTTGCTCACATCCGTTTCTTCGCTTCTAATACACTCCGTTCTCTTTTATGCTTTCCATCATCTCCATAACCCTTTCTTTTCTCATTCCATTCTCTTCATCTTCCACATATCTCAATAATTCCCGTTTCTCCACTCTTTCTTTCTTCTCTCCCCTCGTCGCTAATTACTTATTCCTTTCCTCTTCCTTGTTATTTACTAATTCATATCCTGCTTCTCTACTTCTTCCTTGAGTATGCATACATATATCTTGACTTATTTCTTCTTTGTCCATTATCATACTGTTTCATATCGTCATTAAATTTCCTCTTTTAATAATTAATAGTTTTAGTTTGCCTAGTGTCTTTATCCATTTCTTTATCTTTTAGCCTTTCTCTTTTCTTCGATAATATTACCTGCCATTAATGTAATTCCAGTTTCTTTAGTTTCTCGAGCATTCCTCAATATTTCCTAATTTTTTATCACTTTGCTCATGCTATCCGTACCATGTCCTCTTCAGTATTTTCGTTTCTTTTCTTATTCGTTTATTTTTTCTTACAACTATGAAAAGAAAAAATTAAAAACTATGTAAACGCAGTATAAACAGTGCTCCAGAAACCATCGAAACAAGGGCGAGGCAGCAAAAAGACATGGAATCTCATCTCTACTTTTTTTTTTCTTTTTTTCATATCATAGAGTACTGCATAATTGGTAAATGGTTAACCATTATCATGACATTATTCAACATCACAAAAACACGTATTTCTGTAAAAAAAAAAAAAAAAATGTAGGCCTGGGACTCCAAGTCGTTTTAGTACCTCAACCTTTTTTGAGATGGTTTGTGGCTCTCTGCTATCCCTGCAACTTCACTCATTTTATATTCTGTTTGTACTTAGTTTGCTGATGTTTAAAAAAACTCTATTTAAGGGAGTCCCGGGGTAAGTTTTATTCAAGTTAAGAGCGTCGTAGTGATGAAGACAATAATGAAGACTGATAAATACTCTCTCGTTAGAAAAGTCTCTCGAGCTGTCTAAAGTCATCTGTAGAAAATAACGAGAAGGAGGCACTGAAAGAGCGCAAAATCGACGCCTTGCAACTGGTCCATGACCGAGGATTTGACCTACCTCGGTGATCTTGATCTTTGTCCGATTGTTGTCAGATTTTAAATATTTCATGCTTGCGTGCCTATGAACTCTTCCAAGTTTGATTAAAACTTAATCAAAAGCTCTGAATTTGATCTTCCTTCGTGACCTTGGCCTTTGCCCTATTGTTCTCAAAACCGAACAACTCAGTCTATTCCTGACGCAAAATCCTTCCACCAGGTTTAATCCAAATTAAAATCTTCTTGAGATAAACGACCACAATTTTTGACAGTGTCATGTACCCTTACATTTTGACCGAGTTTTCTAACAATTTAAACACCCCACCTAAAACTCAACCTCTACTCATCTCTAAAGTTTTATTTATATCGGATCAACAGTGTAAAAACTGACCTATTGCCGATATTTTATGGGTAAATATCTACCGTACCTTAGGCTCTATGGAGAATGAAACTTTCTGAAGAAAAAAAAAAAAACTAAGATATGACCCATTTTGCCATGACAGAACTAGAGAGATCGAAGAAAGAAGAAGTAGAATGAATATGGAGAGACTGTGATTCTTGTAGGCAGTTTGAGCTATATTGTTAGCGTCATGTTTAGTTATTTCGGAGATGTTATAGGTGTAGAAATGACGATTAAGGCCAAATGCCCCCCAAAATAACACATTCATTTTTGAAAGTCAAGAAGGATAGTGCTGTATATATTAAGCTTCACGGCCGCGTCGACTGCATTCCTACGTACTGTTTACCGACAATGATATCTTGTCGCTTGCTACTTCTCTTAAACCTCAGCAGTATCTTTCTCCGTTTCTGTTTTCAGTTTTTATTCTTTTACTTTTCCTCTTCTTTTCTGACTCATACCCTCACCAGATATTACTCTGCCTATTGTATAACGGCCCCTCTTCCCACGACACACAACCATCTTTCACATACTCTCACACCTTACCGTATGGATAATAGTAAACGTAACACTACAACACACCACAATACTGTGTAGGTCGTAGTCAAAAGGAACGTTAATGTTCTCTTTTGTGTTGGTTGCTGATACTGCTAATTATCATGTATCTAACTGTTCATTTTCGGCTATAGAATTATATATAACTAAGTTAAAACTATTAGAATACCACTTAATAGAATATGAAAGTGTTGGATGCAACGTAAAGCTTGAGAGAGAGAGAGAGAGAGAGAGAGAGAGAGAGAGAGTCATAACTCTTCTACCGCATGTGCTCTGAGAATTTAAAACATGTACAGGGGTAACAAGCAGGCTAACATGTAGGAGCCAAAGGAAAGCATCGGGAGCAACATACTTTTATGCAAGCTAAACCATTATGTTGTCCAGCACACCAGTAGACCCACACTTGAGGCACCACACAACCGCCATCAAACCAGCATCACAACAACCCCGAAACCGTCCCTCATGAACTCACTTGTATACACGATGCCATTCCCAGCAACGCCTATCACGTTTTATGAACTGTATCACAGCGCTATAAACCCTCATAGCCAGCATACTGTATCCCCTCCACCCCGTCTGTCCCCCCGTCTTCTCTCTGCCTCTGTCTGTCTGTCTGTCTGTCTGTCTGTCTGTCTGTCTGTCTGTCTGTCTCTCTCTCTCTCTCTCTCATTATTTCAACATATTCACAACATGTACTCTCACAGTTGGTAACATTTCCATCAATTTCAATAATATCGACAACATTCAGTATAGTACTTTCCTTGTCTTTCCCTATTTTTCCCTCATTTACTTTCGTTCGAATTCTCTCACCTCACGTCCTTATCCGAAACCTGTATCAGTATCTCTGAAGTCTGGAGCAGGACTCATTCTCTCCACTAAGGAAGGAAGATTATCAGGCTAAATCCTACGCCACACTAGTAGAATGCAGTGTGAGAGGGACTGATTGTAGTCAGAGCAGTGCATGTGAAAGCTCATGACATTTGTGTGTGTCCGAGACTAAATTTGTTGTCGGAGAAAACCAAATGAAGACAAATTCATGTTGCCATATGAAATTACATTCCATCAGCACTGATATTATTTTCACCACAGCTGATGTCAGCCCAACAGGATTTGTATCAATTTGAATTTAAGCATTGAACACCAAACTGTCGAGCCATCTCGCTCGTCTTTAAGGTTATGATATTCAAAAGTTATTGTCAGATTATGATAAAGAGTTGATTAAGATGCAATGTTGTAGCAAACAGCACGAAGAAAAACACAGGCTCTACCCATGATTAAAAGGACATCAAGTATATACTTTCTTCAATACAAGGTTCGTTCAAGACCAGAAATCTTAATGTTTATTCAGCGATATAGTTTGAGCATTTAAAATATGTCATCATCCATGTTACTAATGCAGATTGGCGACGTATATATATATATATATATATATATATATATATATATATATATATATATATATATATATATATATATATATATATATATGAACTACACAAAACAGAATAAACAGAATATGAAGGTGTCATATTTAAAATATATTGTTCAGGAAGAAGTTCTACGAAATCGTTTGAGTAAACAGTTAAAACACTTGCTGTCACCTTTTCTTGTAGTACTGTAGAATTACTGAGGCTGCAATACTTTGAAATTTCTGAGGCTGATCACGTGGACTGTAAAGAAGAAATCAGTGAATGTCAAGAACAGAGCTGAGAATAAGTATTTTATAATAATCAATCTTTGTTTTTCGGGCAGGTGGCTAGTAATGATCTATGATTTATTAAACGCGCATGTGCCTGTTCGTTTCGTTTCGTTTTTAAAGGCTCCAACATGGTTGCATGTGTCGGCCTTGGTCACCTAATGGCGGCTCTCCACGCTGCACGATCCATTGCTGCCTCCCTGTTCAACCCTTAACCCTAAGGTCACACTTAATGACCTCGTCCCATGTCTTTCTCGGTCTACCCCTCATAACCCCACCCCCAATATTAACACTTCTCACCTTCCTCACCCAATTATCATCCCCCATCCTCTCCACATGTCCAAACCACCTCAATCTACCTCTCCTCATCACAACACCAATACACTCCAGTCCCATCCTACCTCTCAACTCTTCCATTGTAAACCCAGCCCCTCCAGGCCTTGGACGCAGGGACGCACTGCACATCCACCTAATCATTGTCATTTCTGTACGTCTGAGCCGGCGAATATCTTCCTCCTTCACTGCCCAGGTCTCACTGCCATACAGCATTACACTCCTAACACATGCTGCATACAAAGACCCCTTAGCACGTAGGGAGAGCCCTCTCAATGTCAGGAGAGGCAAGAGCTCCCTGAACTTCTTCCAACCACTTCTCACCCTAGCTACAGAGCTAGCTCCAACCCCACCTCCAGCACACAACATGTCTCCCAAATAACAAAACTCTTCCACACACTCAAGAGATTCACCAGCAAGTTCAATCCTTTCACGTCTGACAATCTCCACCTGCTCATCCCCGGCATGCCGTACACATAAAATCAGCATTATCTCGCAGTCTACCTCTGATACCACTACATCTCTTATGCACCCATTTATCACACACACCGCACAAGATGGAATTACTTCCCACGCCCTTGTGGCAAACTGCACATGGCCACTCTCCCTCGTCTTTGACAGTACCGCCACCAACCCTAGATATCATCACTTTTGTTTTATCTGCATTTACCCTTAAACCCTTTTGCCCCATACCATCTCTCCACTTCCTAAACCTTTCCTCCGCCTCCCTTTCATTCTCTGCAATCAAAACCAAATCATCAGCATAAAACAACTCACACGGGAGTCCGTTTCTAAAGTCACGTGAAAGGGCTTCAAGTACCATGATAAACAACATGGGACTCAAGACTGACCCCTGATGCACACCAACATTCACGGAAAACTCATCACTCAAATCTCCATTCACTCTCACCTGGGTGTGAGCACCCAAATACATGGCCATAACCACCATAACCAGCCACTCCTCCAAGCCAAGCTTTCTCATTGCCCACTTCACCACCTCTCTAGGGACTCTGTCAAAGGCCTTTTCCAAATCAACAAAAACAAAATAAAGATCCCTTCTCCTACCAATATATTTTTCCTGAAGCTGTCGAACAATGAATATGGCATCAGTGGTCCCCTTACCTGGCATAAACCCAAACTGCATCTCATCAATATTCACTCTTTCTCTAATCATACCTTCTAAAACTCTCTCCATTACCTTCATTATCTGATCTAAAAGCTTTATACCTCTATAATTTCCTCTTTCCAGGGCATCACCCTTCCCTTTATACACATTTACAATTACACTCTTCAGCCAATCATCTGGGACAACACACTCATAAATAATCCTATTTATCAGGTCAGTGACTAAACTCACCCCTATATCGCCTGAGTCCTTCAACATTTCGGCAGTCAACCCAGACACACCTGCCGCCTTCCCCACCCTCATCCTGCCTATTGCCTCACTCACAGTAGCAGTATCAATCAAAGGCCAAGGGCCAGACACTGGATCTGCTGGCTCCAAACCTTCCCTGTCCCAGTCAAACTCCTCATTCAACAACCGGTTATAATGCTCTCTCCATGCATCTTTAATATCCTCACTGTTCACCACTACCCTTCCTTCATCATTCTTCACACACTGCTCGCCTATGATATCCCGATTATCCCTCTTCATCTGACCTGCCACCCTAAATATATTTTCCTTTCCCCATGATTTAGATTATCAAGTAATTGTCTCTGTGACTCAGACTTTGCCCTGTATACCTCTCTTCTAGTTCTTCGCTTGGCAGCCAAATATTCCTCTTTGCTACCACCCTTCTTCCATTCCCGGAAAAGCCTTCTTTTCTCCTTAATTGCAGCTTCTACACCCTCATCCGACCACCAAGTTACTTTATGTCTTGGTGCTCCTCTTGTCCAGCCGCATGTTATATCAGTAACTCTCAAGAAATTGTTCTTGAGGGCTCTGTACTGTTCATTAACGCCTCTGTCTACAGCTCCCTGTTCAGCCACCACTCTCCTCAACTCGCTATAGAAGGCATCCCTTACTACTTGGTTTTTCAGCTTCCATATTTTCCTCCTAGGTACATAAGTCCTCTTTTTCATCACTTGTTCTTTAAGCACCATATCACAAATCAATAGTTTGTGCTGCTGCACACACTCCTCACTTCCTATAGCTTTAACATCCCTCACTAACCTCCTATCGGCCCTCCTAACCAGAAAATAATCTATCTGACTGCTATTTCCCCCAGACTCATACGTAATTAACCTACTGGCTCTTTTCCTAAAATATGTGTTGCACACTATCACGTCCGTTGCCTCCCCAAACTCCAGTATCCTTTCCCCTTCTGCATTCCTTAGACCATACGCACATCCCCCATGCACTCCTTCATAACCTTGTGCTGCTTCACCTACATGACCATTTAAGTCCTCTCCCAAAATCACTATCTCATCATCCCGCATACCACCCACTACACGTATTAAATCATCCCAAAATCTATCTTTCTCTGATTCTTCCAATCCTGCCTGTGGAGCATATGCCGATATAATCGCAGCTGTCTTTCTTCCCAACAGAATTTTCACTACCAATATCCTATTGCTTACTCTCAAAACATTCATAACATATTCCACCCATTTCTCCGCAACCATCACACCAACACCTCCATATCCATCTGTCCCCTCCTGCCAAAACAACTTATAGCAACAGTCCTTCCCAACAATCTTTCTGGCTGATCCACCCCTGTACCGGACTTCCTGCAAACACGCCACATCCACCCACCTCCTACTGAATGCCTCAACGACTTCCCCTGCTCTTCCCCTCAATGAACCCACATTCCATGAACCCACCCTCATCCCCATGGGTGATTTACTGTCCTCAGGCTTGCTTTGAAACTTATTTTGTTTTGTCATCATCAGTATTAATAAAGGGGGACAGACACAGCACAGGTCCCACTCACTGCACAGTCCCAGGTCCAGGCAATGGACCTGGGACCCCTAGCCCACCAGCTTACCAGTGGCTGTGGTAGTGGCCTCGGGGCACCCTGCCAGGACAGCTGCAGAGACACCCTCCAAGCACGTCTTGGCACTGCAACTATCCCGCCGTTATACACCCACTGATAGGGCAACCTCCTGGGGCGCTACTCCCAGGTTCGGGCCCCTCTCTATTGGGTGGAAGCGGCAGCCTGGGAACCGCAATGCCCTGTACCCTCTAGCACAGACCCGAGCCCCATCTCTCCCTGGACCCACGATCTATGCTGGCGGAACCCCTGCCATGCCTCCCCCCAGAAGTCCGCCACTAGGTAGCGGGGGCAAAGTTTTCTGGCCGCATGCCCTTGCTGGCGCCAACCCCTGTAACATAGTGGGATACGTTGTGTGAAATGTAAAGTGCATGTGGTGTAGTGCATAGATAGTTAGAGGAAATGTTTGGGAGAGTATGCTGGTCTACTCTCCATGTTACTGTCACACTGAAAAGGTCAGCAAAGGGGGATGGTTAGATAGCTAGTGAAACAGGAGCTCCAGCTCTCCCTATCACCAGCATTCCCATTCCCCTCGGGAGTACTACCCTGTTCGGCCCGTGCTACGGCCTACGTGGAGGAGTTTTAAGTATAAACAGATATTATAGCATAGTATGTATTGTCTGGCCTTTTTTACTGGATATCCTGTTGGCTGTTTATGAATCCCTCATATACTTCATCTCTCCTTGTTTCTTGGTTCTACCTCACCCGCATCATCAAACAAGAAAACAGGTTATGATGATGATGATACGGACATGATGATGATGATGATGATAATGATTACTTTATTCGAGTCTACTCGGAAATTCATCAGGAGCTAAATATATAAATCAGCACTGACGACCTGAGTGCCATGAAGGATAATGTTGTTTGCAACAAGAATATTTTCCTGTGACGAGGTTGGCTGTTTATGGCTCAGTTCTCCCCATCAACATTCATACATGTAAATTAAATGTAGCTTATAGTCGTGGCGCCGGGAGCATCCCATGAAGCCGGGTTTAAAGTGGATAATAACAGCTGGAGTGGAATGAGCAGATGGGACAATAGCAGGAAGGATAACAGTGCCCACCCACGCGTTAAATCCCTTAATAGGTTATAACATTCATTATACCCCCAACCTGCTCTTCCAGGGGAACAACGCAGTGTCGATGCCACCAAGTGCCACCATAACTGTTATCCCCTTCATATCTTGCACATATCTTTCTGCATGTATGATGCAGTACTACTTGCAAATACCGGAAAAGAACTTGGTAGACTTGTGCTGAGTTTTGCTGATGTCTGTGAGTGTCGTGCCTTGACAGTATATGTAGCAAAGAGTAAAGTGATGGTTATTGAGAGAGAAGGTGACTCCCAGTGTGATGTTACAGTGAATGGAGAGAGACTGGAATTGGTGAGAGAGTTCATATACCATGGAACAGTGATAGAAAAGAGAGGAAAATGTTCAAAAGTAGTGGAAAGTAGAGTGACAGAAGGAAGGAAAGTAGCTGATGCAAAGAAGGCCTTGATAAAAAAATAGACTTGAGTGTTGCAGCTGCACGAGGCTTACATGAAGGAGTGTTAGTGCAAACTTTAACGTACAGTATGGATGTGAGACATGGTGTGCAGGAAAATGAAAAGTCAAGAGTGACAGCAGTGGAGATGGGACTGCTGAGGAATGTGCATCGAGTACAGAGAATAGATAGGGTACGATATAATGTGATTCATGAATGATGTGGAGTGAGGAAGTCTGTGAACACCAGAAACTAAGAGAGCGTACTAAGGTGGTATGGTCATGTGGAGAGAATGGATAACAATAGAGTGATGAAAAAGGTTTATCTGAGCGAGTTTGAAGGAGGGAGGGGGCGAGGTAGGCCAAGGAGAAGGTGGAGAGACACGGTGGATGAGTGTGTAAGGAAGAGAGATTTGGAAGTCGGTGAGGCTAGGTAACTGACAAGAGATCGACCTGGATGGATAAATATTGTGAGAAGAAGCGCATGATTAGGGATTTGGCAACCCTTTTTAACGTGACAGCGTCCGGACTGACTCTATCAGATACGTTTATGTGAAGCTCCATGACGTGGTGAATGTTTTTCACGTATCAAGTTCAGCCAGTATTTCGAGGACTTGAATGGTATGTGAATGGAAGCGTGGCCCATTGGACTGGGTGAAAGTTGGGCTGTCTGGACGTTCCTACTCCTCACCCTGCCCTAGGGAAAGGAGGCGGGAATGATGATAATGATGATGATGATGATGTTGATAATGATCTTTCTGTGCAAATGTATATAAGACATGCATTACAGGATTTAAGAAAATAAACTCCTATGAACTGAAACCACGCTCTTGATGCAGTGTGGCTATAATGCATTGGTTTAAAAAGATTCTGGGAATCCTGTGGGTGTTGTTGTTCTATTATTCGGAGGGTCCCGGCACAGCACTGGATACAGTGTGGTTGCGTAATCTTGAACGGGTGAGATTCACATAGAGAGAGTTGGAATATCCGATATCTTAGTGTGTGCATTTTTTTATTTCCAGAGAGGCGAGTCTCCTAAATATTTTTGAAAGCATATATGACAAACGTGAAGGTTGCAACCCCGCAATTCAGTTACTCTTTCAAAAGAGAAAAGTGAACAAAACCGAGCCCGATTTAAGATCTTTTCATTGCCTAATGCAGGAATACTTAGCGCTTGACTTGGGGGTCATAAGTAAAGAGAAATAAAGACTAAGGAGGACAGGTTCAAAGGCGATCTTTTGCATACATGAAAGACTGAGAGCATTGGCTAACTTCTGCATTAGAGGTGGGCAGGAAAGAGGTGTGAGTGCACTACAAAACCGGTGCCGTACACTCGCCATCCTGGAGCAGGGGTGCATGCAGACGTTTCATTATGTCAGTGACTGGTGAAACAACAGTAGTAGAGAACTAATGATGCAGCAGTGCGGCGAAGAGGGTGGGATTCGGAGTCATTATGGAGAAGGAAGTATTGAAACAAAAGACATTTGGCTCCACTCTGATTAGAAGAGTTGTATTATGTGGTGAGAAACCCACACACATGAGTGTTGTGCTACACACCATCCATCCGTCCATCATCCAATCCTATGTTGCCCAAAGAGGAGTGTAGGAACTCGGGGTTTGGCAAGTTGATCCTGGCATTTAAGATAAGAGTAACCAGCCACACTCATCCCTGAGTGACATTACGTGAATACTAAACCCGAACCACCCATCAGATATAAACCTACACAGGTTCCAATCCGATTGGAGCGCCTTAACCCGCCCCGTCCCGACTACTTTTTCACCACTGGTACCCCCCAATCCCGACCATTTTTGGACCCAATTTTTTTTTCCTCAAACTTTCACTTTTGGTCAGAAACAATGGTCAATCACCAAGAAAGTGTTCACCGGGGTCCATAAGTGGCCTAAACAGGTATACCTTCGTTACACCTGGTACCGTGTTCTGTGGAGGTGGTCTGTGGCTCTCACGTTTTCTATGGTATTATAAGTCTGGGAAACCAATGAAAGTAAGTAGATATGTATTTATTACAAACAAAAAAACATGTAATACAAGAGTAAATTGATTTTATACAAAAATAGAGGTGAAATAAGCATTATTCCATCAGGCAAACCGAGCGAAATCGGCCAAACTGTTCACTGATGAATCGCTAACATTGCTGATTCATCATACATATCATTTTTTCTACTTACATAATACATCTCCAATAACATTATACCATTTTACATTTTATAGAACTGTTTTTACGTATTCACAGGCCTTTCGATAACATTTAGCATAATGTTAGCGCACATTTACGTAGTGAGTGAACTCGCTGTGACTGTTATTTCAACTCGCATTGTGTTTTTTCATCTTTCATAATACTTTCCTAATAACTTTATACACTTTTCCTCCTTAGAGAAATGTTTTGAGATAGTTTCAGGCCTTATGTAAATATTTAGCGTAATAATAGCGCATAATAACACAGCGGGTGAAGTCGCTATAACTATTATTTCAACTTACAACCTATTTTTGTACTTATATAATACTTTTCCACTAACATTACACATGTTTCCACTTTATATCATTGCTATCACATAATTGGAGACCTTACTATCTACTGAGCGTCATATTATCGCATATTTACACAGTGAGTGTTATCGCGATATCATTTGTTTCAGCTTACACTATTATTCAACTTATAAATTACTTTCCTACTAACATTACACCCTTTTCCACTTTATATCATTGCTATCACATATTTACAAACCAGACTGTTCTACTGAGAGTAATATTTCCGCAGATTTAAACAGTGAGTGTACTCGTGATATCAATTGTTACAACTTACACTATTTTTCAACTTATACATTACTTTCTTGCTAACATTACACCCGTTTCCACTTTATATCATTGCTATCACATATTTACGGACCAGACTGTTATACTGAGCGTCATATTTTCGCAGATTTACACAGTGGGTGTAGTTTTGATATAACTTCTTTCAACTTACACTATTTCTCAACTTAAACATTACTTTCCTGCTAACATTACACCCGTTTCAACTTTATATAAAACTTATCACATACTGACTGGCCTTACCATTATACTGAGCATCATATCGCCATCCCACACAGTTTCAGTAGTGTAGGAAGTTATGAGACTCTTTGAAATAGGGCTGAAGGCACAACGCAACATTGCACTCTGCACACTCGTACCTTGTGTCTTTTCTCTGAGTGGCTGGTCTGACTGTCGAGTGCTTGCATACATGGCAGCAGCACTGGGGTTTACGACGGTTTGGTTGGGAAGGGATTGTGCTTGGGTAGTGGCGTCCTGCAAGGCGTAGGGGAGTCTGTGCAGCCATGGGGGTGCGTGTGCGGTGTGTGGGCCTGTCCTCTACGTACCTGGCGATAATTACAAGTGACAGCTCCCTCACAAACCCCTCAAAGGTCTCAGAGATTCCCGTTGTCATGGCGTGGAGGTAGTGTCCGTTGAGGACTGTGATGTCAAGCAAGTGGAAAAAGAGCTTTTTGTACCACTTCATCGTGGTCCTGGCACAGTCCACACTGGAAATCATGAAGTCTGACTGATCCACTTGCCTCATGTTCTGATTATAGTCAAGTACAGACTCAGGTTTCCAGACGTGGCACCTCCTCTCGCTACGGTGATCAACGGAGTCGGTGCGGTGCATCAAGGGGCTGTGTACAGTCGATAGGAGGCAAACTTCCCTGTTGTGGTTCCACAGGGTGGCAAGGATGTTATTTGCCTTGAAGAAAACCACCTCGTTCTTGTAAAGTTTCCTCCCTGACTTGACCATATGGCGACGGTTTCTCTTTACTGTACCACAGACTCAGGTGTCGTGTTGGTGGAGGAACCGAGCGAGAAAAGGACTTGTATACCAGTTGTCCAGGTACAACACATGACCACAATGAAGGTACTCCTCTATCATTGTCTTTACCACGGCTCCTGAGAGTCCAATACTACAATCTTCTGTTATGTCTGTCTGTGCGCCCGTGTACAAGACTATGTCTTGCACATAACCAGTCTTACAGTCACACATAACAAAGATCTTGAACCCGAAACGGTGTCTCTTGCTGGGTATGTACTGGCGAAAGGAAATATTGCCTCTCCACAACACAAGTAGACGAAGTCTCTGTAAGGATAAAATGAGGAGCGGAACATTTCCCGCAGGTGATTAAATTCAAGCCTAATTCTCCTCATTTTATCAGTGTTATTTGCATTAGCTGGATCTTCTGCATCAAAAAAGTGAAGGCGGCCGAGAATCTGCTGAAATCTATTACGACTCATGACCTTTCCAAAGAAAGGTGTGATGGTCATTGGGTCAGTGGTCCAGTATGCCGGTATGTGATTTTTCCTGACAACACCCATCAAGAGAACCAGGGCAAAAAATAAGAACATCTCAGAAATTGTTACAGGATAGTCATATTGCTGGGAGTGCCTGCTAGTTGTACCCAGAGGTTCACTTTCACGGTGCTGTGTTCTTGAAAAGAGGTTTGTTTGCTCCACTATGCACCCCACAAACGCCTCCCCAAAGAACATGTGGAAGAAATCCACCCTAGTGGAACCCGCATGCACACCTGGAGCCGTGCAACCAGACCGCCACTCCTCTGTGAAAGGGTGAATGATGGGAGTAAAATTACTCCCATCTTCCCAGTTCCACTAGACACTACCGTCTCCAGCCTCGTCCCCATCATCGCCTTGGTCAGGGTCGGGAGGTGAGGGTGGTGGGGGAGGTTGGGGAGGTGGAGAGCGGCGCCCTTCATCACTCACACTTCTCTTCCCTCTCCCTTTTCCTTTACCTTTTCCCTTCCCTTTCCTTCTTATCCCCACATCCTCAGGCTGTGGAGAGGAAGTTTGGGAATATTGTGGGGCGAAAGACATGCTGGGGAGTGGCTCCACCTCATCTCCCCTATGCCCACGTACACCACGTGCTCGTGCTGCCTCCCTCACACCACTTTCCCTTTCACCGCTCACTCCCGCCACACCACTTTCCCTTTCACCCCGCACTCCCGCCACACCACTTTCCCTTTCACCCTGCACTCCCACCACACCACTTTCGCCTTCCCCAGACAAAACACAAGGACCATACCTGATTTGCCTTCTCGCCCCACCTTCTGATCCTTGAGGTGAGATTTTCTCCTTCCCCAACCACGAGGCAACATCACATCCTAAGCCACCGTCCTCGTCCTCGTCCTCATCCTCGTCCTCGTCTTGATCAGAATCTCTCTCTAGGGGATGGAGAGAAGTTCGTGCAGGTGTTTTGGGTGCAGGCTGGCCTTCCCTTACCTTATGATACGTAACATACCACTTTTTCCACGGTGAAGGGACCTCCTCATCACTGCTGGTTATTTCCTCCTCAGGCTGCACATAATCACGATCCACCACATCGTCATCAAGTGGAGAATCACTATCTCCAGTGAAGGCATCCAGGGCGGATTGTATCTCATCCTCAGAGAGACCTTTATGCGCCATATCTGACCTGGGTCACTGCTAACAGGTGAGTGACCGAGACAAGGGCGCGCGCGGGTCACGCTGGGTCTGGGAGGCTGCCCGCCTGTTGGCAGGTAGGGGAGGTTTGGGTAGGAGGGCGAATCGAAAATCTCGCACGAATTTTGAAAATTCTGAAAATTATGGACCTTGCAATTGCAGCGTGTTAAAGTACGTCGACGGGATTGGCAGTGACAAAACGTGAGGACGTTAAAGAACGTCAACGGGACGCCGAGGGTTAATGACCCAGGTGACTGAACCTACTGTGCTACACAAAGGGCGATTAAGATTCACGTACAAATTCTCCAGATGCACAAAGAAAAATGAATTATGGAGTTTGCTTACCACTCCCTATGTAATGGTACCAGACTGTGGAAAAGCAAAATTCTGTGTCATCCTTATGTTAGGTCCCGAGACAAAGAATCATCAAATATATTCAGAAATAGCAAACGACTGATTTCGTCTTAAGCCAGAATAACATGTCATAAACCAGGTATAACATAACTTCGTCCCGTGATTGCTGAAGTAGTTGTGATGAATATGACGAGATGTTGTTAGAAATGTGAAGGGTGGAGTCATCAGTGTAGGACTGGATTGGGCTGGAGATGAAGCTCAGATCATGTACACCATTAATGATAGCTTTGTGAAGACAAAACTTGGCCATTTACATGAGAAACCATAGAATACACGAAAAGCTAGAAAGAGATGGCGGCCTTTTTAGAAAAATAAAGGGTAAGAGGGTCATCTGGGAATAAAAAATGTTCGAAACTCGGCCATTGACATGCCTTTTGCAATATTAAATGATTAACCAAAGCTCGGAGGGGAGATGGCCATTAGCTACACTGCACCAATAAAACGACTCTAGCGAAATCCAAACTGGTGATAAAAAAGGTTATTAGAGGGATAATCCTCAAAATCTTCTTGTTAAGGTGAGATCCATAAACTTAAGACATAGAAGATAATGAGGCAAGCAGGCGATTGTTAGAGAGTTGGGAACTGTGACCCTTCTCAAGGACAGGCTGAATAATAGCAAAATTACAGTAAAAAAATAAATGTATAAGTTGACAAATAAACACGGGAGAGTTTACAAATGTCACATGTCACCATAGAAGCACAGTACGTAAACACAAGAAAGACTCCATCAGAACCGTACACCTCACTAGCATTAGGCAAGAGAGAGCAAGAGATAAAACTCTGTAAGAAGTTCAAACGAAGTCACGAGCTGGAGAATGTGGAAGGATTGCACTGGATCCCCCAAAGTGGAATTACACGAGAAACCTTAGGGAAAGAGTTCAGCACTGAGATAGAAATAGCTATAGGCCATCAGAGCATATAGTGGGATGGAAGGGAGAAGTAGTTTTATTTGAGAGTGTTCTGGGAACGTGCCAATAGGAGCAAGAATAATTTGAATAACTGAGATGAAATTAACTAAAGCATCTTTAACAAGACGAACAGAGCTCTTAGTATGATTTCTGAGAGCAATGTAAAATGCAAACTGGTTCTTATGTATTTTGAAAGTTCTCCATCTTATGGACTGTATTTCTGCCTACGTGAAGTAGCCATATATATATATATATATATATATATATATATATATATAGATAGATAGATAGATAAATAGATAGATAGATACACATATATATATACAGATAGATAGATAGATAGATAGAGAGATAGATAGACAGATAGAGAGATGCATAGATAGATAGATAGAGATAGATAGATAGATAGTAATTACTCGATAAAAAAAGACTACATGCTTCCATACCGGGGAAAATCTATCTATCTATCTATTGCCAGACGCCTCAATCCCGTTTGGGGTGGCCACAAACAAATCGCCTCCAAGTCGCCCTGTCCCCCGCCATTTCACTGCCCTGCTCCCAACTCACACCCCCCTCTCTCATATACCTCTCCACCCCATCCCTCCATCTCATCCTCGGCCTCCCCCTCCCTCTTCCCCCCTCCACCTCACTCACATACACTCTCTTCGTCAGTCTTTCACCCTCCATCCTCTCCACATGGCCAAACCATCTCAGTGTGTTCCTCATAACGCTTCCTATCACATCCACATCAACACCACAACGCTCCTTTATATCCTCATTCGTCAGCCTGTCTCTCCATGTGACTCCAGGCTCCTCTTAAATAACTCATTTCCACTGCTCTCACTCTTGACTTGTGTCCTTCCAACAACGTCCAAGCTTCACTTCCATACGTTAGAGTTGGTATCACAATACTGTCATGTAGTAACTTTTTCACTTCCATGCTCACTTCCCTGTTTCTTATCACTGCTTTCAAAGAACCAGCAACCTTTCTTCCCTGCTGTACCCTTTCAAGCACTTCACCCTCCAAACCTCCATCCTTACTCATCACACTACCCAAGTACTTAAACGTACTCACATTTTCCAATTCCTCACCATCCAACCTTGCTGTACATTCACTGACTTCACCTCTCTCAAAGACCATCACTTTACTCTTTCCTACATTCACCTTTAGATTCCGTTTCTTACACACTCTCTCAACCTCATCCACCAAGCCTTGCAGCTCCCCTTCGTCTTCACTCAACAACACAGTATCATCTGCAAACAACAGTACAGGGAGTTTCCAAACACCATCCTCTCTCACCAGGGCCAGTCCAACATCCACTACCCTACCTTGTACCTCTTTTATTACCCCATCCATGTACAGATTGAACAACCATGGAGACATGACACATCCCTGTTTCAAACCAACTTTCAAAGAGAAAAATTCACTCAGTTCACCATCCACATGCACTGCAGCCTTCGCACCATCGTACGTACTCTTCACAGCATTCAACAACTTCCCATCTACTCCATATATTCTTAACACTTTCCACAATCCTTGTCTATCCACCCTGTCATATGCTTTCTCCAAATCCATGAAAGCCGCATACAACTTCTTTCCCTTCTCTAGAAACTTTTCCACTAAAGATCTAAGAATGAATATAATCCACCTAAATCACAAATACAAAACTGAAAGGTTTCCAGAGAAAGGCATTTTACCTGATAAGCCTTTTCCCTCCCCCCTCTTGGGTTCATTATTCTGAAACCCCTGAAGGAAGGCAAGCATGAACAGCGGAGGTGCAGATTACTGTACGCAGGAACAACAAAATATAAACTTTTGAGAGAGAGAGAGAGAGAGAGAGAGAGAGAGAGAGAGAGAGAGAGAGAGAGAGAGAGAGAATTGTGTGTGTGCGTGTATATATATATATATATATATATATATATATATATATATATATATATATATATATATATATATATATATATATATATATATATATGTATGTATATATATGGGGGTACAGTGGTAAAGTGTGCGTTTTCGAACACTGAAGAACGAGGGTTCGCCCCCCGCCAGTGTAGTAAACTTTAGGAGCGTTCTTCAGGCCACGTACTGCATTGGCGGACACAAGCGGTGCTGTGGTTAACACCAGTGTCGCATACTGTAAAGTATGCTGGCATGCAGTCGGCTTGCACGGGTCGATTACACTTGGTTCATAGACTACACACACATCCAAAGCCACTCCAACACTACAATTACACTTACAAGAACTTCTACATACAGTCTCTACTAGACAGCCTAAGCCACTTGGTACAGATACATTGGCTGTATCGTTCCCACTTCGGTCGGGATAAGCCGGTCGTGCAGTGGACACTCAAACGACTAATGAGATGAGATATTTTATATATATATATATATATATATATATATATATATATATATATATATATATATATATATATATACAGTTGGAGAGAGAGAGAGAATTGTGTGTGTGTATATATATATATATATATATATATATATATATATATATATATATATATATATATATATATATATATATATATTTATATTCAAGGAAGATGTAACTAGTTTAACTCTCTAAATCCAATGGCTTATTGTTCATCTGACTCTTATTACCTTTACTGTAGATGATTTTATTCTCCTTGGGAAAGTCTTTCCGCTCTGGAGGTTTACAAATGACCTTAAATAACCCCTTCACGAAAAGACATCCCCTTAAACTGAAGTAAATCATAACAGTAGGAAGACTATGATTAAACCAAAAGGCGTCCCGGGCTGAAGATGATTAAGACAGACAGGACAGCCTTAGCCATGGCTCAGTCCAACGAATCGAAAGAGTCAAGTTCGAGAATTTAGTTTTCTTCGACTTCCAAATACGTACAGAGAAAACAGGAGAATACGGAAAACCCGATGGAGCCATTAGCGTCAGACAACTGAATCTTGATCAGAAATAGAGGGTGAAACTTAAGAGCAGGAAAGGCTGTGTTCTGTAAGAACAAAGTAAGACGAAAACCGTGAATACAGGAGAACTTTATGGAAAACAGCTCACAGAACTGTGTAGCCTATATCATTCTGACTGATCTCTGACGGGAAATGAAACATAATGGGAGCATTAGTGGTATTCTCTCTCTCTTAGGACTTCCAAATCGTTGGTATTAATTTTATTCAAAATTGTGTTTAGTATGTTGTGCCCTTTCCATCGCATGGCTTTTGGCTTGAAAAGCCCGAAGTGAGGACAGTGAAAATGGAAAATGGATAAGATAAAAAAATTCGTGAGGGACAAGGAACAAAACAATATATAAGTTGTTACAAAGGGGATATATGAGTGTGCTTAGAAGGTGGAGACATACAGAAAGAAGAAATATAAACAGGGTAGATGGTGTGTATGTGATTTTGATTTCAGGGTAGGACGAACGTGGAATACAGATAAAAAGACACATTTATATGGCAGAGATGATTATGAACGATGAGTGAAGGTGCTCACGCTCCACTCACTGGATGTAAAACTATACCGAAGTCACTGCGTTAGGGGACAAAGTAATTTGTTTCCTGTAGCACAGGAAGCCATATACCGAACTGGATGTTAATATTAATATATAATTTAGAAATGCCTGGCTGTCTAGTGGGTAAATTCGCTCCAATCATATATGATCAGTAATGGTGTACATCTATGAAATGGTTATCGTTTCATGCCCACAGAATGCCACTCAAGAGGACATGATTAATGACTCTTCCTGAAATGTCTGGACAAAACAGCCTGGAATCGGACTCTTAAGCTCCTTATGGGCCAATACAAAGCTGGATGAGGAAATGATGGATGGAGTAAGAGGGATATACAAGACAGCGAAGGAAATAAAACAGTCACACAGGCAGACATCGACCAAAACAACATTTCACTTTCGATTCCGCGAGCGAAAGTGTGATGATAATCATGATAATTTCTATTGCATCACTTATTTCTCTGCTCTCTTCCACATAAGTGTTTTTCACTGTTACTGCAACGCTTTGCCTGTATCACTTTGTGGTACTCTCTTTCTCTCTCTCTCCCTCTCTCTCTTTCTCATTACTTCATCTAAGTCACCACACGTACATTCTGCAACTTTCAGTGGAGTACTTTCCTTGTTCCTTGTTTTTTCCCTTATTTACTTTCGTTCGAGTTCTCTCACCTCACGTCCTCATCAGAAACCTGTGTCAGTATCTCTGAAGTCTGAAGCAGGACTCATTCTCTCCACTAAGGCAGGAAGATTATCAGGCTAAATCCTACGTCACACTAGTAGAATGCAGTGTGAGTGGGACTAATTGTAGTTTGAGCAGGGTATGTGAAAGCTGACGATATCTGTGTGTGTCAGAGACTAAATTTGTTAACGGAGTAAACCAAATGAAGACAAATTCATGTTGCCACATGAAATTACATACCACCAGAATCGATATCATTTGCACCACGGCCAATGTCAACCCAACAGGACTCGTGTCGATATGAATTTACGCCCTAGAACACCAAATTGTCGGGTCTTCTCTCTCGTCTTTATGCTTCAGTTGTTCAAAAGTTATTGCCAGATTTTGGTAAACAGATCAGTTGATGAGGATGCAGTGTAGTAGCAAACAGCACGAAGGAAAACACAGGCTCTACACATTATCAAACAGACGTCAAGTATATGCTTGAGACTCAAACAAGGTTTGTTCGACCAGGTTTCTTAATGCTTATTAAACGATATAGTCTGCGTAATTAAAATATGTCATCATCCATGTTACTTATGCAAACTGTCATCGTTAGAGATACGAACTACACAAAGGAGAATATGAAGGCGTCATATGTAAAACATATTGTTCAGGAAGAAGTTCTACGAAATCGTTTGTGTCAACAATTAAACGCTGTCACCTTATCTTGCAGTATTGTAGGATTACTGAGGTCGCATTATTTTGAAATTTCTGAGGCTGAACACGTGGACTGTAAAGGGGAAATCACTGAATGTCAAGAACGGAGATGCGAAGTATTTTGTAATAATCAATCTTTGTTCTTTTGGGGATGTGGCTAGTAATGATGTATGATTTATTGAATGCACGTGTGCCTGTGGGCAATGTAGAATAATTATTAGTTACAGGGGTTTTTAAGTATATACAGATACTACAGCGTAGTATGTATTGTCTGACCTTATTCACTGGATATCCTGTTGGCTGCTTTACGACTCTCGTACTTAATCTCTCCTTGTTTCTGGATTCTACTTCACCAGCATCATTAAACAAAAAAACAAAAAAAAACAGGTTCTGATAATTATGACGATAATGATGATGATGATGATGATGATGATTACCTGGATCAAGTCTACTCGGATATCCATCAGGAGCTAAATATATAAATCATCACTGACGACCCCAGTGCCCTGAAGAATAGTGTTATTTGCAGAAATAACATTTTCCTGTGACGAGGTTGGCTGTTTAAGGCTCAGTTCTCCCCATCATCATTCATATATGTAAATTAAATGTAGCTTATAGTCATGGCGCCGGGAGCAGCCCATAAAGCCGGGTTTAAAGTGGATAATAACAGCTGGAGTGGAATGAGCAGATGGGACAATAGCAGGAAGGATAACGGTGCCCACCCACGCGTTAAATCCCTTAATAGGTCATAACATTCATTAGACCTCCAGCCTGGTCTTCCAGAGGAACAATGCAGTATCGATGCCACCAAATGCCACAATAACTGTTGTCCCCTCCATATCTTGTACGTATCATTCTGCATGTATGATGCAGGACTACTTACAAATATTGCACTAGAACCTGGTAGACTAGTGTAGAGTTTTGTTGATGTCTGTGAGCGTCGTGCCTTGAGAGTAAATGTAAAAAAGAGTTAAGTGATGATTATTGAGAGAGGCGGTGACTCCAAGTGTGATGTTACAATGAATGGAGAGAGACTGGAATTGGTGAGATAGTTCAAATACCTGGGTACAGTGATAGAAAAAGAGAGGAAAATGTGCAAAAGAAGTGGAAAGTAGAGTGACAGAAGGAAGGAATGTGACTGATACAATGAAGGCCCCCCCAAAAAAAAAACAAAAAACAGGGGCTTGAATGTTGCAGCTGGACGAGGCTTACATGAAGGAGTGTTAGTGCCAACTTTAACATATGGATGTGAGACTATGGTGTGGCATGAAAATGAAAAGTCAAGAGTGAGAGATGGGACTGCTGAGGAATATATGTGGAGAACAGAGAGTGGATAGGATACGAAATAATGTGATTTATGAAAGATGTGGAGTGAGGAAGTCAATGGACACCAGAATCGAAGACAGTGCTATGTGGAGAGAATAGATAACAAAAGAGTAGAGAAAAAGGTATATCTGAGCGAATCTGAAGGAGGAAGAAGGCGAGGTAGGCCAAAGAGAAGGTGGAGGAATATGGTGGATGAGTGTGTGTGGAAGAGAAGTTTCGAAGTCTGTACGGCTAGAGGACTGACAAGAGATCGACCTGGATGGATGAATATTGTGAGGAGAAGCGCATGATTAGGGATTTGGCAACCCTTTTTAACGTGATAGCGTCCAGATTGACTCTATCGGATACGTTTATGTGAAGCTCCAAAACGTTTTATTTTTTTTTTTTTTTTTTTTTTTTTTTTTGCCTATTAAGTAGAGCCAGGATTTCGGGGACTTGAATGTTGAGTGAATGGAAGCGTGGCCCATTGGACTGGGCAAAGTTGGGCTGTCTGGACGTTGCTACTCCACACCCTGCCGTAGGGTTGGAGAGGATGTCCGGATGATGATGATCTTTCTGTACAAATGTATATAAGACATGCATTACAGGATTTACGAAAATAAAATCCTGTCCACTGAAACCAAGCTCATAATGTAGGGTGGCTATAATGCACTGGTTCAAACAGATCTTGGGAACCCTGTAGGTGCTGTTGCTCCAATATTAGGAGGATCTCGGGACTGCACTGGATACAATGTGGCTGCGTAATCTTGAAAGAGCAAGTGCGATTCACAAAGAGAGTGTTGGAATATCTGATATCTTAGTGTGTGCATATTTTTTCCATAGGGGCGAATCTGCCAAATATTTTAAAAGCATATATGACACACGTGAAGGTTGCAACCCCGCAATTCAGTCGCCTTTCAAAAGAGAAAAGTGAAAAAAAACGAGCTCGGTTTAAGACCTTTTCATTGCCTAATGCTGGAATACTTAGCGCTTGACTTGGGGGTCAGAGGCAAAGAGAAATACAGACTAAGGAGGACAATTTCAAAGGCGATCTTTTGCATACATGAAAGACTGAGAGCATTGGTTAACTTCTGCGTTAGAGGTGGACAGAAATGAGGTGCGAGTGCTGTACCAGAGCAGTGATGTACGCCTGCCATCCTTGAGCAGGGGTGCATGGAGACATTTTATGTCAGTGACTGTTGAAACAACAGTAGTAGAGTTCTAATGATGAACCAGTGCAGCGAAGATGGAGAGTTTCAAAGGAGTCATTATGGAGAAAGAAGCACTGACACGAAAGAGATTATACTCCACTCTGTTTTGAAGAGTTGTATTATGTGGTGAGAAACTCCACACAGGAATGTTGTGCTACACACCATCCATCCGTCCACCATCTCATCCTATGTTGCTCCAAGAGGAGTGTAGGAACTCGGGGCTAGGCAAGTTGGACCTAGCATTTAAGATGAGAGTGACCAGCCTCATTCAATCCTGAGTGGCATTACGTGAACAAAAAAAAAAAAAAAAACAATCCTTTGGATATAAACCTAGATAGGATTAATCCGAATCGAGCGCCTTAAATACCCACTGAACTACCAGGCGACTGAACCACCAGGCGACTTAACTTACTGTGCTACACACAAGGCGATTAAGATTCACAAGCAAAGTCTCGAGATGCAGAAAGGATATTGAATTATGGAGTTTGCTGACCACTCCCTACTGAATGGAACCAGAGTTTGGAAAAGCGAAAAAATGTGTCATCCTTCTGTTAGGTCCCGAGACAAAGAAACATCAAATATTTTGAGTAATAGCGAACGACTCAGTTCTGTAATACTGAATTGATGATATATTTCTGTGGAAGATTTTCACTAAGACAATTTAAAAAAAAAAAGTTTCTTTTTCCGCATTCAGAAATAATAACCAATGTCATAAACCAGGTATACCGTAACTTCGTCCCGTGAATGCTGAAGTAGTTGTTATGGTGAATATGACGAGATGTTGTTAGAAATGTGAAGGGTGCAGTCACCAGTGTAGGACTGGATTGGGCTGGAGATGCAGCTCAGATCATTAACACAATTAATGATAGCTTTTTGAAGACAGAACATCGCCATATACATGAGAAGCCATAGAATAGCCGAAAAGAATGACAGAGATGGTGGCCTTCATAGAAGAAGACACCTTAGGAGAGTCGTCTAGGAGTAAACAATGTTCCAAATTCGGCCAATGACAGTGCATTTGCAGTTTTAAATGATTAACTAAAGCCTCGGAAGAGAGATGACAATGAGCCACACTGCGCCAATGGAACGTCTCTAGGGAAATCCATAGAGTTAAAAAAAAAAAAAAAAAAGTTATTAGAAGGAGAATCCTCAAAATCTTCCTGTTAAGGTGAGATTCAAAAACTAAAGACATACAAGATACTGGGGCAAGCTGGTGACTGGTAGAGAACTGGAAACTGGCACCATTCTCAAGGACAGGCTGAATAATAACAAAATTTCCGTAAAATAAAAGTATAAGTTGAAAGATAAAGAGAGAGTTTGCAAAGGTCACATGACACCACAGAAGCACAGTTCTTAAGCACGACAGGACAGACTCCATCAGAATCGTACACTTCATTAGCACTAGGCAAGTGAGAGTAAAAGGTAAAACTTTGTAAGAAATTCAACTGAAGTAAAGTGCTGGAGAATGTGTAAGGATTGCGCCCGATCCTCCAAAGTGGAATTAGACGAGAAATTTTAGGTAAACAGTTCAGCACTGAGACAGAAGTAGCTATAGGCCATCAGAGTAGAAAGTAGTATGGAAGGAAGAAGTCGCTTTATTTGAGAGGTTCAGGGAACATGCTAACAGGAGCAAGAATAATTTGAATAAGTGAGATGAAATTAACCAAAGCATCTTTAGCAAGACGAACAGCGCTCTTAATACGATTTTTAATAGAAATGTTAAATGTAAACTAGTTTCTATGCCCTTTGAAAGACACCTCCATTGTGTGGACTATTAGAGCCTGTGTGAAATAACCATAACCATTTTTTTTTAAGTAAGAACTGGCTAACAGAAAAAGACTACATGCTTCCATGCACTTTAAAATATCCTCCGTAAATCGCTGAGCACACTCATACGAAGAAAAAGTCGTAGTGCGCCTCCGGTCCTAAACTGGCAAAATGTCACACGTTCTGTTTCCTGACAGGGTCCACCGGCTCTATTGGAGCAATAAGACAGACTGCCGAGATGGGACTGTGATTAGAGAAGCCTAGCGAAGAAACAAGACGACAGAGAAAGGAAAATGAATAGTTTTAAAAGAAGGATTTATGTATGTTAGAACTTAACAGAGCGAACACAGATATGAAAGGGTACCGTACAAAAACGATGAAGGCTCATTCTCCAGGTAGTTCAGTGAATGGAGAAGAGAACCAAAAGTGGTAATGAACATCGAAATGACTTAAAAATGGATATCTTAATTAGAAGAAAAGGAAATACATGTTTTCTACTCTAGGAGTAAAATAGAAATATATGTTTGATTTGTGTGTTGAATCAGGGAATCTGTAAACAGTACAGATATATTAGAAAAGAAGATGAGAATAGAGGCAAGGTCTGAGTGTGGAGAATTCAGGACACTCTTGTTCTGGGAAACAGGATGGGATGTTCCGTAATACGTATACACACAACAATCACCGTTCAGCATAAAATTAGCATACAGAGAATAGACGGATAAAGAAAAGGGTTTGCTAGCAGTAGAGTCAGACAAAAGTCCCAATGGGGAAAAGAGGATGAGGTAAGAGCAGAATTGTCTTCAACAAAGTACAAATTGAAGGAGATGTCAGAATGTTCCAGAAATAAAAAGAAAGAGTATCAAAGGCCCACGATATTTTATTTGCTCGACATCGAGAGAGACAGTGGTAGTGAGGGCATCTACAGTATTCCTACATCCCTCCCCCTGGGACTTAAAGCCTTGGAGTTGTTGTCCCTATTAAAAACCTTATGAAACAGAATGTATGTCGTGTAATGTGCAGGTAGTTTAGTGTACACAATGTAGTGCTGTAGACTACTGAAACAGTTTAATGTGTTCAGTACAGATTGATTGTATCTCAAAGTAGGACCGAAAGGCTTTAAATATTAATTTCTCAGCTTAATTCATTTCCCTTCTGTTTCCAGTTTCCAGTTTTTAAATGACAGATGAATAGGCGGATTACGTTTACAGTATTTCTGTTACCACAGAAAGCTTTGTAAAAACCATCTTTTCTTATATATGAAGAGCCAGATACTTATGGTTGGCATAATTTAATACAATCATAATCTTAGTTAGTATATTACTTGCCAAGCTGCCCAGAGGACATGTATTAAGAGGAAGCACCGGTATTTTTCACTGACACATTATGAGCCACATTGTTGCTACGTTAGAACACTTAACAAAAGGGGTCTTTTTTAAAGACTGATCTTGCATTGTATACCATGATATTTTCTTCTCAAGTATTCATTTATTTTCAGTATCATCATGATTTGCACCATTATCATAAAATGTGTCATATTCAATATATAATGCTCAGGAAGATTTACGCAATCACCCATCTAAACGAGAATTTGGCCCAGTGTAGGATATAAAAACTTGCTCTCCCTCGGTCGAGCTCTGGATGTAACACTGATTACTATATTGTGATGGTGGGTGGGTGAGTGGAAGCGGGTGTGAAGAAAGGGTAAGGCAGTGATTGTAATGCTGGTGATAATATTGTGATGGTGTGTGACGATGGGTGTGGAGCAGTAGGCCATTGGTTGTAAAGCTGGTGAGAATATTCTGATGGTGGGTGACGGCGAGTGTGTCGTAAGGGTGGGTCATTGGGTGCAATGTCCCCCATTATTGCGAAACTGGTGGTAGCGACAGAACCATGGCGCCTCATCCCCCCTCTGAAGCATAAGGAGAAAACTTGTGTCGTCCGACAAGAGATAAAAACTTCAGGAGATTATAACCGATATCTAACTCAGTTTATTTCAGTTACTCCATTGGAATTTTTAGATATAAATTTTCCCGGATCCAATACATTTCCAGCGCGGTGGACATTTTCCCATAAAAAGGGCTTTGCATCTTTAGCTGTTGACAAATATTTCTTTATTTCTGTCCTTAACCCGTAGCTGAGGGTTATAATAACCACATTACTTCTGAAACTTGATAGCATTTTCTTCTTCCTTCTGTTTACGTGTCAGTCACTCACTGTCTATTATCATCTTATTTAATTTCCTTAACTAATTCAATGAGCTATCATCACGGGAACAAAATCAAATGATGGAGGTTACGATCTATATTTTCATTCGGAGAGGTCGTTTTATCAACTAAATTAAATCTACTTGGATGCTCGGAAAATATCAAAGACATGATCGTAATGAGCTGCATAAAGTTTTTGTTCGTAACCAACCACACTCCTTCCTCCTCCAACACTCTAACGTCCCTCCAATTCAGTCATCTGCAGCCTTGCTAGTACCTTTGCAAGAAACTCTACCATAGATGATACCAGCCAGAATGTCTCACTGCTGGAACTTGATTCTCCCGAAACTGCCCCACTTAAAATACAGACAAGATTCGTAAAATCCATCCTAGACAATTTACCTACCAACAAAGCTCCAGGCCCAGATGGAATTCCGCCAATTGTTTTGAAAAAGTGTTCCCCTGAACTTGCCTCTGTCCTAGCCAAATTATTCAGACTATGCATACATACTTCTTTATTCCCAAATTCATGGAAAGAAGCAAATATCCACCCAGTTCCGAAGAAAGGAAGTTCGTCTGACCCCTCCAATTACTGACCAATAGCTGTCACATCTTCTCTTGGTAAGGTATTTGAAACTTTAATTAATAAGCATATTGTTAAACATCTTGAATCCAACAACTTAATTAGTGATAGACAATACGGTTTTCGCCACGAAAGATCCACCATTGACATACTCAACCTCTTAACTCATACCATCCATCAATCAATTGATCTTTTTGGAGAAACTCATGCAGTAGCTCTCGATATCTCTAAAGCTTTCGACAGAGTATGGCACCGTTCCCTGCTGTCCAAACTCCCTTGCTATGGACTAACGTCTTTTGTTCCTTTGATTTCTTCTTATCTTAGTGACAGGAAAATAAGAGTAAAAGTAGATGATGTATATTCGAATTTCCACTCAATTAACGCTGGCGTGCCGCAGGGATCAGTTCTGGCGCCAACCCTATTTCTGGTTCATATTAATGATCTCTTATCTGTCACTCACAATCCCGTTCACTCATATGCAGATGACTCAACACTACATAGTTCATTCACACTCAGACATCCATTTACAAAGTCTAATATCTCTGCCTCTCAACTCAGTACAGCCATCTCCATAAATCAAGATCTAGCTACAATCAGTGAGTGGGGACAAAACAACCTTGTCTCTTTTAATGCTAGTAAAACTAAATATATACAGTTTACTAATAGACAGATATTGCCAGATTCGTACATTACCTTCAGTGCTGCTAATATTCCCATCTCCAAAAGTATTGAAATTCTTGGTGTCTCACTTAACAGTGCCCTCACCTGGACCTCTCATGTCAGATCACTTGCTAAAACCGCCTCAAAGAAACTTGGATTATTGTACAGAGTCCGTAACTTCTTCGCCGATGAGCAGTTAGCTATAATTTATAAGAGTCATGTGCGCTCTCAGCTTGAATATTGCTCACCCTTGTGGAATGGTTGTGGAGAGGTTGCATTAAGACAACTAGACAAAATTCAGAATAAAGCTGTTAGAATCATTAACAACCCTGCCATTACATATAAACTACCTCCCCTGCAAGTAAGAAGGAATGTTGCCTCCCTTGCATTATTTTACAGATATTTTTTTAGCAAATGCTCAGACGAAGTTGCGTCCATGGTGCCACCTCTCCATGCCTTCCCTCGTGCTACACGGGCATCTGGTAGCGCTCATGACTGGAATGTCACTCAACCATATTGCAGAACTTCTGCCTATCAGAATTCTTTCATTCCTCGAACTGCATCTCTCTGGAACTCGCTTCCCCAGAGTTGTTTTCCCTCAAATTTCAACCCACAACTGTTCAAGTCTAACTGTTACAGATATTTTATGAATGGAGGACACCAGTAATCTGGTGAATGGATTTTTTTTTTTCCCATTTGTTTTTCCTTCCTCCGTTCTGTTATTAAAAAAAAAAAAAAAAAAAAATCGTCTCCCAGCCACACAGTTCTTATAAACCCTACTGGTCAGTCTCAATATGCTTTTCCTCTATGTTGTTAAGTTTTATGTATACCGCCACATTAATTTCCATTCTGCATCCATCCCTCTAATTACAGCCCTTTCTGTACCCAGTGGTGTTGCAAGACCAAGTGCCAGTCGGGGCGAAGCTTTCCAGTGCCACCCTTCTAAGCTGCATCAAGGAGTTTTGCTGAGAAGAGGCGCCATAAAGGTATTAGGCATGACTTGTACATATTATCACCTTTTACGTTAGCTTCGTTAACTGTGCATTATTTTGATCATTTTATGTTGTTATGTAGTAGATCACGTTCGTTTTCTGATTATTTGAAGGAAACTTTGTGTTCTTGCCAATCATCACCTAAATCCACTCTACTGGATAGCTGAAAATGATACACGGTTCCACTGCTTCTTAAGTAGTTCAGTGTAAAATACTGTGAAAAATAGAGTATATGAAGAGTAATCATTACGTGAAAGCCCATAAATATAAATGCGAAAAGATCTCAGAGAAAGCCATTTTACCGAATTAGCTGTCCCCCCCCCCCTAAACTCTTGAGTTTATACCGAATCGCCTGAATGGAGGGATGCGTGACCAGTGGAGGTGCAGATTATTATATACAAGACTAAGAAAGTTGTAGAGAGAGAGAGAGAGAGAAAAATTACACACACACACACACACACACACACACACACACACACACACACACACACACACACACACACACACACACACACACACACACACACACACATATATATATATATATATATATATATATATATATATATATATATATATATATATATATATATATATATATATATATATAGGCTTTTCGTCTCATTAACTCTCCCTCTTACTGACTCCATTCAACCCCTGTCTCTTCGCCGCAATGTTGCATCTTTATCTCTTTTCTATCGCTACTTCAATGGTCACTGTCCCTCTGAACTGTCTACATGCATTCCTCCACTTCTCCGACAGGCGCGTAGCACCCGTCTAGCAGCAAACTCTCACCCCTGTCCAACTCTCTAATGCAAGAGTTAACCGTTACTCCCACTCCTTCATTTATGCAACAGGTCAACTCTGGAGCTGTCTCCCTCTGTCTGTAGTTCCTGCTTCCTATGATCTCCAGTCTTTCAAACGCAGTGTGTCCAGGCATCTCGAAATGAATGGATCTTGAATTTGGCTCTTTTATTTTGTTTTCTCTTGGAAGGAACAGTTTTGCTGGCTCATGGCCTTTGGTTCCTTGGTTCCTTCTTCTTCACATTATATATATATATATATATATATATATATATATATATATATATATATATATATATATATATAAATATATATATATATATATATATATATATATATATATATATATATATATATATATATATATATATATATATATATATATATTTACGTGTCCGATCCTGGGCAAAGGCATCAGGGCCTATTCCCAAGTCCCAGTAGTTCTTCCTGGGGCCCAGTAGTCCTCTTACATCTCCACATGTCACCATTTCGGGGCTAAAACCAACCGTCCATACAGAATACATGCTAGGGGTGTCTCATACAGGACTGGTGTACTGGTATTAGCGGGGGTACTTTTATAACATGTCGGCGGGTAATCTGATAGATAAGAAAAGTCTGCTTTTTATTAAAATCAATTCTTTAAACTGTTCCCTGCCCCAGCCGAGATTAGAACCTGGGTCCATTAGGCCTGCAGGCCGCCTCTCTACCGATTCTGCCACTGCCTCCCTCATATATCGCATTGGAACCCAGGGGTGCTGGGCGAGGCATGGCACTGGGTGGGTACTAAGTGTACCGCCCTCCGCCTACCGGCTCATAGTCACGAAGCTCATAGGTCCCTACCCGGGGGTTCCGTACTTTATATAGACTTGAAAAATTCCTGTTCTGTCCAATATTCCGGATACCGAGCTCCAATGGGTTAAATATATATATATATATATATATATATATATATATATATATATATATATATATGTATTTCGTGGGCTGGAAGACGCACTTTATTGTCTCAAATTCACCTTCAAATATCTCCATGCGTCCTGGAGGTGAGACTTAGACCTTGGCTCCATTTAGAAGAATCACTTATTCAGAGGATCATCTCATTGTTTGGTAGTCAAGTATTTTTGTAGAGTATAAACACCTTTGATTTATTGTAAAAAGTTACATTCACTTGTGTATATACTTAGATTTTATGATTAGAAACACCCAGGCTCAAGGAAAAATGTAGGGTTTGTTTACAACTGGCCATGTGACGGTCTGGGGGTTTAGCTGTATAGCAGTTTAGCAATTTAGCATCTAGCATACACCCTATTTTAGCAGGCTAACATGATCACTGGTGAACTCCCTGCTAACCTTCTGAAATGCAGTCATGATCACTTTGCTTGCCATCCACTCAGTAACTAGTAAGGGAATCATAGTGGAGATGATGGCTAGCATGACATTTGAGTCATTGTAACAGACGTCTGTCTCATACGGAAATTCAATAACCCTTGTTTGGCTGGCTTCTCTTACTGATATGTTTCATTCGAGACAAGAATATAATAGAAGGAAACAGTTTTATATTACCATTACTGGAAAATGGGAAAAACAACTGCAACATTAAACAGTACTGTCTGAAATTACAGCTTTTTAGAAGTTTAGCAATTTAGCAGTTTAGCACCTAGCGTTCCCCGAACTCTCAGAACATGATCACTTCTGAACCCCTTGCTAACCTTCAGAAAGGCAATAATGATCTCTTCATTTGCTATCCAATCACTAACTAGCAAGGGAATCATGTTGGAGATATTGGCTAGCATGACTTTTGTTGAGTCATGTAACAGACGCCAGGCTCATATGGAAATTCAAACACCCTTGTTAGGCTGGCATGTCATACTGATATTTTGTTTCATTCGATACAAGAGCATCATGGAAGGAAGCAGTCTTATATTACTGTTAGTGAAAAATGGGAAAAACAGTTGCAACATTAAATAATACTTCCCGAAATTACAGCATTATTAGCGGTTTAGCAATTTAGCAGTTTAGCTCCTAGTGATATGGAAATTCGATCATCCCATGTTAGGATGGCTTCTCGTACTTTCAGGGTACATAAAATGGTGTAAACGTTCCTTGTAATTGATTCTTGAAAACTTAGTTGTGTTGTCTGTGATTCTAATAATCAGTACTGTACATGCAGGCATTTGAAGACATGCAGGCATATGTTTTGGAGATATCCTTCACTTAATGGCCATTGTATTTTAAATGAATGAAAGAACGGGTTTTATTGAGTTTTGTTTTTTTAAGTTCATTTCACGAAAAATAATACTTACTTCTATATATTGATACATATGTAGTGTACTTTAACAGAGATGACCATCACATCTCAAATTATTGTACGAAAGGAATCGGACACTTTGGACTTCATATTTCATAAACAAACCGGTAGCGTTAAGATGGCTTCGTGGTATGGAGTAACATTTTATAAGGAAGGGGTTGTTTGTTCCTTTTCTTGTCTTGTACCCTTCTTTGACATAAAAATAAAGATACCAGACATATATATATACAGTACTGAAGAGAGTTTCATGGAATCCAGTAACATTATGTAAGGAAGAGGTTGTTTGTATTCATGTACCCTTCTTTTACATAAAAATAAAGACAGCAAAGACAGATATACAGTACTGAATAGAGATTCTGAAAGGTGAGTGTGTATTTTAGTGAAAAATACTCATATCAAGCAACCTTTTTGTAGTCTTGGTCAAAACATACTTTTTTCTCAGAACTTCCCTTCCAGAATTAAGGTGCGTCTTTCACACTGCAGCGTCTAGCATGCCACGAAATACGGGTATATATATATATATATATATATATATATATATATATATATATATATATATATATATATATATATATATGTGTGTGTGTGTGTGTGTGTGTGTGTGTGTGTGTGTGTGTGTGTAAGTTTGACCCCTCTTGGAACTAACACACAGCTAGAATTCATATTGGCAGTCACTATAGTCAAGGAAGATGTAAGTAGTTTAAGTCCCTAAATTCAACGACGTATTGTTTATCTGATTCTCTCCACCTATAGATGATTTTATTTAGCTTGAAAAAGCCTTTCCGCTTTGGAGGGTTTAATAATAACCTTAATTAACCCCATCATTAAAAAACATCCCCTGAATTTAAGAAAATCATCTGACAGTAGCAATAGTTTTATTAAAACAAAAGGCATCCCGAGCTAAAGATTATTAGGACAGACGGCACAGCCGTAGCCGCAGTCAAGGAATCGAAAGGTTCAAGTTCGAGAATATAGTTTCCATCGACTTCCAAATACGTAGATGACGGGGGAATACAGAGAACCCGATGGAGCCAATAGCGCCAGACAACTGAATCTTGATGAGAAAAAGAGGGTGAAACTTAAGAGGAGGAAAGGCTGTGTTCTGTAAAAATGATGTTTGACATGAACCGTGAATACAGGAGAGCTTTATGGAAAACAGCTCACAGAACTGTCTAGATTATTCTCACATATCTTTGACGGGAAATGAAACATTGAGGGAGGATTAGTGTCATACCCTCCCTCTTGGGAATTCCAAATCGTTGGTATTGATTTTAATTAATATTATGTTTAACATGTTGTGCCCTCTTCATCGCATGGCTTCTGGCTTGAAAAGCCCTAAGAGAGGACAGTGAAAATGGAACTGTTACGGAATAAATGTAAGTTGCGTGGACTGGATAAGATAAAAAGAAATTTGTGAAGGAAAACAAACAAACAAAAAATAAGTTGTTACAAAGTGGGTATATGAGTGTGCTTTGATGTTAGAGCCATACAGAAGGAAGAAATTTAATATAAACAGGGTAGATGGTGTTTATATGATTTAGATTTCAGGGTAAGAAGAACGTGGGGTACCGATATAAAGATAGACTTATATGGAATAGTTTATGAGCGATGAATGAAGGTGCTCATGCTCCACTCCCTTGGTGTAAAACTATATTGAAGTCACTGCGCTAGGGGACAAAGCAATTTGTTTCCTGTAACCAAGGAAGCCATTGACTACACTGGATGAAAATATAATTCAGAAATACCTGCTGTCTAGTGGGTGACGGTGCCCCAGTCATATGCGACCAAGAAGGGTTTACATCTATGAAATGGTTATGATTTAATGCCCACATAATGCTGCTCAAGAGGACAGGATTGGTGACTCTTCCTTTAATGACTGAACAAAACAGTCTAGATCCGGACTCTTATGCTCCTAATGGACCAACAGAAAGTTGAATGAGGGAATGATGGATGGAGCAAGAGGGATATTGAAGGTAGCGAACGAAATGGATTGATTGGGGACCGAAATTGTTGGGTGAAATATGGCTGGGGATGCAACAGACCAAAAAAAAAAAATTCCCTATACACTGGGAAATCAGCGGAATGACAATAAGTTATGCACAAAAATTTGGCTTTGATGATGATGATGATGATATGTAGACTGGTGCACGTAATTCAATTATTTCTTTTGGGATGAAGGCATTCTGAGTTTATTTCCATTATTAGAAAACACCGAAATAGTCAGCAAATGATGATGATCAGGTAAGAATCTGATGGCTGGTAGGAAAGGATGGCCAGCTGTTGTTATTACTTGCCCTCTGTCCTCAGAACTACGATCCACTTCTGTCGGTGCTTCGTCTGCTGCCTTTAACCTGTTAACACAGTTCCCGATAACTGATTACCATCCAGATACTCGATATCTCATACGCCCTGCCACCTAATTATCCGAACACCTGATTATGTAAACAGTCATACAGTACACACCAATAGTTATCCATACACCTTTTTATTCGCACAGTTGATTTTTCCCCAAATTTAATATTAACACTACTACTTAATTACAATGAGTGACAGGCAAATGGTACGGGAGACTATTTGCTACGCTGGGTGGTAACCATATATCCAAATGTTGAGGTGTATGGTATGTAGGAGGACTGCTGGGCCTTGATAGCAGGCTGTGAAGCCTATGCCCAGAGTCGGACACATAGAAAAAAAAAATCATGGCGCCTGGTGGTCTTGTGGGTAATTAAGGTGCTCCAGTCGGACTAAGCTGGTGCAGGTTTATATCCAAGGGGTTGTTGGCGTTTATTGATCACGTAATGCCACTGAGGGATGAGTGAGGCTGGTCACTCTCATCTTCAATTTCAGGACCACTTTGCATAGTCCCGGGGTCCTTTTCTCCTCTTGGGGTAACACTGGATTGGATGATAAATGAATCATGAATGAATGAAATTGCTTAAAGCTGTCCTTCAACATCAGAAGACGACGCCTACTATATCCACAAGGATGGTGTGTTACTCACTGTCTGATGGCACACCTTCCTCTGTTTCCTCATACTTTGTCTCTACTCATTTCAAAGCCAAAGGTGGCTGTTGTGTATACAGTATGTACACAACAACATATCCTCCTCTTGTATTTCTGAACATAAACCTTCCGAATTCTCTGTTCTTTGGCTTCGGCTATCCTGACACTCTTTCAGTAAATATATCTGTGTTGTGTAATTATCCTGTACTTCTACTGACTACGAAGAATCCTTTGACAATCTTACTTCTTAGATGGAATGCATCCTGTTATTAGGAAGCTGGATTGCTAGTTAAATTGTGCTGGAAAATTCCGACGATTCTCATATTTTTTAATTGATTTTTTTAGGTACGTGTCGGAGTTGCCAGTTAGCCTGCTGTTTGTGAGCGGAGGTGTTGTGTTAAGTTATGCATTAAATTTTGTGCTTTATCTCTATAACGTTTTATTTATGTGACTGTTAGATTATGTAATTTTACCTCAGTTTGTATGTTTAATAATTCAGAGTGTTATGAAATGTAAGAAAATTCTGGAAATTTTGGATGTCTCAGTGTTGGTAACTGTTGCCCCGTCGACAGCGTACTAGAAGCATTGACGAGAGCTTATATATGGATGGGAAAGGGACTAGGGCAGTTTCAGACGGTTTCAGTTCAGTTTAAGTGTAGTTCAGTGTCAGTACAGTGAAGACTGTGTAGCTCCGGTACTTGTGAAAACAGTGTAGTTGGCAAGCATTAGGTATAATTGCAGTTAGTGAAATTTGTATATCTCCGGTACTTGTGAAAACCGTGAGTGAAGTTTGCAAGCACTAAGTGTAATTATTTAGAAAATATAGACAGTGAACTTAAGAAACCAGTGTTTATTTACTATGCCTGTACTGATCATGTGTGCTGGTCATCGAAAGGCTGACCATAGGAAGAACAACTCACTAGGCAACGTCATTCCTATACCTCCTATACCAGGCTGTTGGAGCTTGTGGCAGCGTAGGACGGGGACGTAACAGTATCATTTTCATCTTTCCCTGAAATCTCTATTCTAGGTGATTTCAGTGTTCACCACCACCTTTGGCTCTCCTCCTTCTTCACTCATCCACCTAGCAAGCAAGCCCACATTTCTATCCTTAATGACCAAGAGCAGATTGTTCAGCATCCTATCCACATCCCTGACCATCTTGGAGAGAATTCTAAGATTCGTGATCTCTTCCTTACAACAAATCCTTCTGCTTACGCTGTTAATCAGGAAGGTGACATTCATATACTGCCACTTTATACACCGTGGGAAAAAAATGTGCAGGACTGGATTATGTACAATTATGTATTATGCACTTAAAAAAAAAATAGATGGAATACAAGTTTATGTCTCTGAGAAATGGATGAAGATACCAGACCCAGATACTGTACCTGCAGGTTGATATTCAGGTCAGTTGGCCGAGAAACGAAGCCGTGATCAGTGTCGTGTGCAATGCCGGCTGGAAGTAATGGCGCTGCTGTTACCACGACTATTTGGATCAAAATATAATCAGTATCAATACGGCTACCTTCTGGTAACCTTGTGCTCAAACAAAACTGTAGCCTGTTCCGATATATATATATATATATATATATATATATATATATATATATATATATATATATATATATATATATATATATATATATATATATATATAAGCCTCTGTGGTACAGTGGTCGAGTGTGCGTTTCGTACACCGGTGAACCATGGTTCGCGTCCCGCCAGGGTAATAAACTTTGGGAGTGTTCATCCGGCCACGTACTGCACTGGTGGACACAATGGGCGCTGTGGTTGAACCAGTGTCGCATACTATAAAGTATGCTTGCACCCAGTCGGCTTGCGTGGGCCGATTACACTTGGTTCACAGACTTCACACACATCCAAAGCCACTCAAACACTACAATTACACTTACAAGCACTTCTCACCCTACATACAGTCTCTACTAGACAGCCTAAGCCACTTGGTAGAGATTCATCGGCTGTATCGTCCCGACTTCGGTTGGGATAGGTCGGTCCTCCAGTGGATATTCAAACGGCTGCTGATATATATATATATATATATATATATATATATATATGCATGGTGTCCCTGGAAGAAACGAAAATGGGGAACAAATGATAGCGATGTGTGTTGAGCGAGACATGGTGATTGGAAATACGCTGTTTGAGAAGAAAGATATTTATAAGTATACATGGGTGAGACAGGAGGGTGGAAGGGTTGTTGATAGAGCTTTGATGGACTATGTGGTTGTGTCTAGGAATGTAATAGGAAGATTGTTGGATGTGAGAGTTCTGAGAGGGGAGGGTGGAGGTATGTCTGACCACTACCTGGTGGAGGGAAAGTTAAGAGTAGGTAAGAGATGGGTGAGAGCTAGGAGGGTTAGGTGTGGCAGGGAGGTTTTGAAAGTGAGTGAGTTGGATAAAAGAGAGAAAAAGATAGAGTATCAGGAGAAATTGAAAGATGAGTGGAACGCAGTGAAAGATCGGGAAAATGGCAATGTGGAGGAGGAATGGCAGTTGCTTAAGAGTGGTGTGGTGAGGCATGCAGAAGAAGTGTGTGATGTGAGACATGTGGGTGGTGGTGTAAGAAAAGGAAGTGAATGGTGGTGCGAGGAAGTAAGTATGACTGTGGCTGAGAAGAGACGTGCATATGAAGTGTGGCTGCAGAGGAAGGATGAGATGTCATATGAAAGGTATAAGGAAAAGAAGAATAGGGCGAGAAGGGCTGTGCGTGATGCTAAAGTGGCAGCAGATGAGAGGTGGGGTAGGCGGCTGACAGAGAATTTTCAACAGAATAAGAAAATATTTTGGAAGGAGGTGAAAAGGGTGCGAAAGGGAGAGTCTGGGAAGGAAGAACGAGTAAAAGCAGAGGATGGAAGGATGTTAAATGAGATGGATGCAGTAAGGAAGAGATGGGCAGAGTATTTTGAACGATTGTTAAATGTAGAGGAAGAAAGTGTGGCTGAGATTGTGGTGGATGGAAGGGTGCAAGGAATAAATGTGTTGGGAGAGTTGAATGATTCTTTGATCACGAAGGAGGAAGTGGAGAAGGCAGTAAAGGAGATGAAAACAGGGAAAGCTGCAGGTATGGATGGGTGTGCTGTGGAATGCCTGAAGAGTGGTGGAGTGACAATTGTTGACTGGTTAGTAAGACTGTTGAATGTGTGCTTTGTGAAAGGTATGGTGCCAATTGACTGGGCAAGTGCTTGTTTGGTCCCGTTGTATAAAGGCAAGGGTGATAAGCATGAATGTATTAGCTTTAGGGGTATAAGTCTGTTGAGTGTTGTAGGTAGGGTGTATGGTAGAGTGTTAATTATGAGAGTTAGAGAGGGTACAGAGGGAGTGATTGGTGATGAGCAATGTGGCTTTAGGAGAGGGAGGGGATGCGTGGATCAGGTGTTTGCTGTGAGACAAGTGTGTGAAAAGTATTTAGCGAAAGGCAAGGATGTGTTTTGGGCATTTACGGATTTAGATAAGAAAGCGTATGATAGAATTGATAGGGAGGCTTTGTGGACTGTTTTAAGATTGTATGGACTTGATGGTAGGTTACTAAAAGGGGTGAAAATTTTATGTAAATAGTAGAGCGTGTGTAAGAGTGGGAAATGCTGTGAGTGATTGGTTTCCCATGAGAGTGGGGCTGCGACAGGGATGTGTGATGTCGCCTTGGTTTTTTAATATTTACATGTAAGGTGTTGTAAGGGAGGTGAATGCATGAGTTTTAGGTGGAGGTCTGAGTCTGGTGAATGTTGATGGCGGAGAGTGGAATCTGAAGCAGCTGCTGTTTGCAGATGATACTGCACTGGTGGCTGATTCAGAGGAGAGATTGAGACAGTTGGTAGAGGAGTTTGGAACGGTGTGTGAAAGGAGGAAATTGAAAGTAAATGAGAATAAGAGTAAAGTGATGAAGTGTACGAGGTTGGTAGATGGTAGGGGGATGAATATAGATTTGAATGGCGAGTTGCTTGAGGAGGTAGAGTGTTTTAAATATCTAGGGTCACATGTTGCTGTGGATGGAAGAATAGATGCAGAAGTGAAGTTTAGAATAAATGAAGTAGGAAAGGTGCTGGGAGGAATGAAAAAAAGTGTTTAGATGTCATTCGCTTAGAATGGATGTAAAGAGAAGGCTGTATGAGGGTGTTGTGGTACCAACTGCATTATATGGGGCTGAAACATGGAATATGGGTGTAGCAGAGAGGAAAAGTTTGAATGTAATGGAGATGAGGTGTCTGAGGAGTATGTGTGGAGTGACGCGTATGGATCGAGTGCGAAATGATGAAGTGCGAAGGAGAACTGGAGTTGTTCGGGAGATGGCTGGTAGAGTTGAGCAGAGGGTGTTGCGATGGTTTGGGTATATGGAGAGAATGGATAATGAGCGATTGGTGAAAAAGATAACTAGATCTGATGTGAGAGGTGTAAGTCTGAGAGGACGACCACGAATAGGATGGATGGACAGTGTGAAGAGAGCGCTGGATGCGAGAGGGATGTCTGTTGAGCAAGGAACAGTGGCTGTGCGTGACAGAAATAAATGGAGAGAAATTGTGAATGAATAAATGATGACGCAGCCCTGAGGGGATATTCTCCCTCATTTGGTCTGATCAGCTAGTCAGGTCAGATGAAGGTAAGGGGATGGGTCTGTTATGATGTGGCAAGGGTAAACCAGCTCTGCTGTCGGGCCCTGCTGTGGGTGTCACTGATTGCATTGCGCAGTTGACCCTTGTGCGGTGTGGTGCAGTGAGGATCTGTCCGTTCTCCCCTTTGGAGCTAAGATGCGAATGAATGTGTTTGAATGGATGAGTAAATGGGGAGTATGTCGTCCTGTCTCGGCTACCTCCCTTTCCTTGGGGGAAGCAGCCTATATATATATATATATATATATATATATATATATATATGTCACGGGGGGGATTGAATTTACGAATTAAGAATGCTAAATGTTGCTTGAAAATAGAGATAAGGAATTGACTTGTGGAAATCAAGTAGTATGTTTTACTTTATGTCGGCTTACCTCGCCGATTCTCTAAGGACAAGAATTTATAAACTCTCTCAACAGTACACAGCAGAGACTAATTACTCACGCGTGCTGTTTGTTAGTACTGTTAGCCTCTTGAGAAAGTGAATCCACCCCTGACAATCAATAACTACTGCTAATAATGATAAACAGGTTCTTGCCGGTGCATTAACTCCTGGCTGGCACAACAAATTTAAGCTTGATACAAAAGAACTGGCCTAAGTACCAGTTATGAATAATGTAAAGCGTTTGTGCAAACTAGGAGCAGCAACTAAAATAAGCTTAATGTGGAGAAATAAAACACGATTTTAACTACATTAAGCTTAAAGAAAATAACTGTAAATTAATTAATTACAATGAAATAAATTTACGTTACATGAGTCTCAAAAATGTATCAAAAATAACAAGGGGAATACACTCACTCGCTCATTCAAAAGATAAACACACTTAAACCTAGAAAAAAGAATGGAAATACTGGTCAGTGGAGGGGAGCTGAGTGAGTAGTCTGGGCGCCTGTGCTGAACATCAAGACACTGCAATCCGCTAAGCCCGCTTCGCCAATTCACCGTCTAGGTGGAGATTCAGGAACTCACTGTACAATGGAGATGCTCTTCATGCTGGGCACAAACGGTCCTATTCTTGCGACAACTCAAAGCTGACCAAATTCAAACTATGAAAGAGGCAAGGGCTGGCCGTGTTTGCCGGAAGTAGGGCGTGGCCTAGCTTCAACGGTCAACGGAAAGTGAACGATATACTATCTATCTATCTATTGCCAGATGCCTCAATCCCGTTCGGGGTGTCCACAAACAAATCGCCTCCACGTAGCCCTTTTCCCCTCCATTTCACTGCCCCGCTCCCAACTCACACCCCCCTCTCTCATATACCTCTCCACCCCATCCCTCCATCTCATCCTCGGCCTCCCCCTCCCTCTTCCCCCCTCCACCTCACTCACATACACTCTCTTCGTCAGTCTATCACCCTCCATCTTCTCCACATGGAAAAACCACCTTAGTGTATTCCTCCAAACGTTCCCTATCACATCCACATCCACACCACAATGTTCCTTTATATTCTCATTTGTCGGCCTGTCTCTCCATGTGACTCCACAGGCTCCTCTTAAATAACTCATTTCCACTGCTCTCACTCTTGACTTGTGTCCTTCCAGCAACGTCCAAGCTTCAGTTTCATATGTTAGAGTTGGTATAACAATACTGTCATGTAGTAACTTTTTCACTTCCATGCTCACTTCTCTGTTTCTTATCACTGGTTTAGAGGAACCAGCAACCTTTCTTCCCTGCTGTACCCTTTCAAGCACTTCACCCTCCAAACCTCCATCCTTACTCATCACACTACCCAAGTACTTAAACGTACTCACATTTTCCAATTCCTCACCATCCAACCTCGCTGTACATTCACTGACTTCACCTCTCTCAAAGACCATCACTTTACGCTTCCCTATATTCACCTTTAGATTCCTTTTCTTACACACTCTCCCAAACTCATCCACCAAGCCTTGCAACTCTCCTTTGTCTTCAATCAGCAACACAGTATCATCTGCAAACAACAGTACAGGGAGTTTCCAAACACTACCCTCTCTCACCAGGGCCACTCCAACATCCACTACCCTACCTTGTACCCCCTTTATTACCTCATCCATGTACGGACTGAACGACCATGGAGACATGACACATCCCTGGTTCAACCCAACCTTCAAAGAGAAAAATTCACTCAGTTCACCATCCACACGCACTGCAGCCTTAGCACCATAATGCATACTCGTCACAACATTCAACAACTTCCCATCTACTCCATATATTCTTAAAACTTTCCACAATCTTTGTCTATCCACCATGTCATATGCTTTCTCCAAATCCATGAAAGCCGCATACAACTTCTTTCCCTTCTCTAGAAACTTTTCCACTAAAGATCTAAGAATGAATATTTGATCTACACAACCTCTTCCCTTCCTAAAGCCTCCCTGTTCTTCTACAACTAATTCCTCTCTTCTTTCTCTAACTCTGGCAGTAAGTATCCTACCATACACTTTTCCTATTATAGTATACTAAGAAGACACATGCCCCTATGATTACCACACAATTCTTTTTCCCCTTTTCCTCTGTGCAAGGGAATAATTATACCTGACTTTCAATCCTCCGAGACTCTACCAGGCCAATCTGCACATTTTCCACATTCATTCTACTACAATCTCTCCCCCATACTTCAGCATTTCACCACAGACTCCATCAATTCCTGGGTCTTTCCCCAATTTAACTTTCTTCATTGCTTCCACAACTTTTGTCTTACTGATTTCTTCCTGCTCACAATAAATCACTCAGTGAAGGCACTAATGTCGTGCATATGAATGATCACTTGTGAAACGGTGAAAAATGTTCTGAAAACCATCCAGATCGAGTGAATACGGTTGAACTGAGTGATGCGCAGTAGGAATTCCACTAGAATTCGCGGTTTTCTAACTGACGTACAATGTCTCGAATTTATAAATACGCTCCTGCGAATTAGTGAAAAAAAAAAAAAATATATATATATATATATATATATATATACACAGTATATATGGATATATAAATATATATATATATATATATATATATATATATATATATATATATATATATATATATGCAGGTATGTTAATTCTGCAGTAGATATAACACATGCTTTTGGAAAGTAAGCCGAAAATGCCGGTAATGACTTTGAATTACTAAAATAAAATAAAAAAATATTGCTTGTGTATTACTTTCATTCTTAGGAATTACTAGGTTTCTTAAGGGTTATTGCCGAATTCGTTATTTCATTATTCAGTTATGTTTATGGAATTAATTATCCAAAATATATCAGGAGACAATTTAAGTTCACTGTAATTGAAAATAATATCTCCAGAGAATATGCTGCATTATACAGAATAATGATTAAGATCAATACAAAACTCACATAGTCACTAGCTAATTTAAGGTTAATATCAAATCATGTTCCTTTATTAACAATATGATTTTTCATTACCACATTTCCTACAGTTTGTTTATGAATAACACCAGAGAACAACCCAGTCGACGGCCTCCTGGCGTCTGGCGCGACCAGTCTTAGGCTTGTCTGATTCGTGTCTAACACGAACACGACTAAGAGTTTGAATACTTCAGAGATGCAGCTTTGCTACAGTTTGACTGCTCTTGAGAAAAAGTAATGCACTACAGCTGTTCGCTTCTTTTAAAAGTACCTTTGCTACCTAGCGTCAGTACCTGTTGTGCCGTTAATCCCATTACGGACCATGATGCCGTGGCAGGGAGTGTTGTCAAAAAGAATTAAAACAGAGAGCACCAAGAACAATCTGAGAAAAGAAGAAATCAAATCCATTTGGTAAATGAACACCACCACCACCACCAACAACAACAACAACAACATCCACTCCAACAAAAAGAACAACATCGTCAATAATAATAATAATAATAATAATAATAATATGGTGAAGCATCGAGAGTGTGCAACACCCTGTCCACCAACTGGTCTAAGGGCCGAACATCTGACTTTGCCCTTTGCCCGAGACATTCGACCATTTGCTCAACAAAGTGAATCCCTTCATTCTTGCCGTCTGACTCTTAAACCTTCCACCAAATTTAGTCTGACCTGGATAATAAAGGTTTGTCTTAATGCTGTCCTGTGAAATTGACCTATGACCTATGGTTTTCTAAATCGAATTTCTTTATTCTTGCCTTTCCCTAAACTTTTCCAACAAGTGTGGTATACATTAGATCAAGAGTGCTTGAGGTACAGGGTCGAAAAATTGACATTGTCCTGTGACTTTGGCCTTCGATGGATATTTCTAAAAACTGAATCTTTTCAACTTAGCTTACCCTGAACCCTCTAGCAAACTGTTGGTTCAATGAGATAAAAACTTTACGTGGATCTTGCCATGTGATAATGACCTTTGACGAATTGTTCTTAAAACCAGTAGACTAATCCCTTGGTTGACCCTCAGCCCTTCCTCTAAGTTTGGTCCAAATTAGATAAAGGCTGTGCTGTTTACTTTATTCATACACAGACACATATCGGTCAGACCTTGATCTTAGCTAGTAACTTTCACCAAATACTGTGTGTTCTTAAAATCGAACCCCTATGCACTTGCCTTACCCTTAACTTTTTCATTAACTTTAGTCTTAACCGGGTGAAAATTATTTCAGCAGACTTTCCCATGTGACTTTGTCACTAAACTTTCCCTGAGACCTTGACTTTTGACTCACTGTTTTCAAAATCCAGTCACTTTATCTTTGCCTTGGCCTGAACCACAGCACAGAGTTTAGTGTCAGTCGGATGAAAAAAGTTAAGCTGACCCTGTAATGTTACCTTGACCTTAAACCCATTGTCCTACAGATCGATAAGCAAACCGTTTGAGCGATCCTCAGCCCTGCCTCCTGGCATGTTCCAAATCAGATCATACCTATCTTAGCTATTTTATTCACAAGTAGGATCACTGGTCTAACTTTGACCCTTGCATGTCATGTTGACCTTCAATTAATTGTTCTTAAAACTTATTTTCTTTATCCTTTATTATCCTGAATCTTTCAGCAAAGTTTAGTCCACATCGTATAAACAGTGTTTAAGTTGACCACGTCAGGTGACACTGACCTTTTACCCACTATTCTCAAGAACAACAGGTCAACCTGTTGGTGATTCTCAACTTATCCACCAAGTTTGACACAAAATAAGTCAAAACTGTTATACGTAGTTTGTTCACACAGACATACGGGCCTAAATTTGACCTTACATTGTGATCTTGACGTTTGACGGATTGTTTTCAAAATCAAATCCGTCCTCCTTTGCTTCACCCTGAGCCTATTCAAAAAGTTTCTTGCTCATGGCATTATGATCTTAACTTTTGACCCATTGTATAAAAAAAAAAAAAAAAGATTGGTAAACTCATCGGCTGATCTTCAACCCTTCATCAAGTTTGGTTCAAATCATATAAAAAGTATTCTAGTTATTTTGATAATATACAGACAGACGGGTCGATATATGCTTTGTCCTGAGACCTTACAGTAAAATCTGAGTGACTGTTCTCAAAATCGAAGCCCTTCTTTGTATGCCTTACTTATGGTCTAAATCGTATATAGACCTTAAATGAGAATGCTAGTTCAACATTTGACATACCCATGTGATTTTACTTTAGATATATAGTTCTGAGAATTGTACGTTAGTCCCATGACTGACCTTCATCCTGGCCACTTCGTTTGGTTAAAATCTGATAAACACTGCTTAAAAAACTTTTTAAACATTTTTAAACAGACACACAGGCAGACATCAACCAAAACAATACTTCACTTTCACTTCCGCGAGCGAAAGTGTGATGATAATGATGGTGATATTATCTATTGCATCATTTATTCCGCTGTTGCCTTCCACGTAAGTGTTTTTCACTGTTACTGCAACACTTTGCATGTATCACTTTGTAGTGCCCCCTCCTCTCTCTCTCTCTCTCTCTCTCTCTCTCTCTCTCTCTCTCTCTCTCTCCATAATGTCATTACCTCTCCAAGGCTCCCATTACCTCCTGCCATACATTCTTCCTTTCATTTCCTCCCGTGCTCATTTTTTTCTTTTTCTTTTCTTATCGTCAAACTTTATCTCTGTCAGAAATTCCGTTTCTCCCTGGCAAGGAAATGAATCTTGCTCACATCTGTTTCTTCGCTTCTAATACACTCCCTTCTCTTTTATGCTTTCCATCATCTCCATAACCCTGTCTTTTCTCATTCCATTCTCTTCATCTTCCACATATCTTTATAATTCCCGTTTCTCCACTCTTTCTTCTCTCCCCTCGTCGCTAAATACTCATTCCTTATCGTTTCCTTGTTAATTACTAATTCATTTCCTGCTTCTCCAATTCTTCCTTGAGTATTCATACATATCTTGACTTATTTTTTCTTTGTCGATTATCGTACTATTTTATGTCGTCAATAAACTTCCTCCTTTAATAATTAACAGTTTGAGTGTGCCCAGTGTCTCTACCCGTTTCTTTTTTCTTTTAGCCTCTCTTTTCATCGGTAATATTATCTGCCTTTAATATAATTCTAGTTTCTTTGGTTTCTCATGAGCCTTCCTCTATATTTCCTAATTTTTTATCACTTTACTCATGCCATCAGTGCCATGTCTTCTTCAGTACTTTCGTTTTTCTTCTGTTATTCCTTTATTTTTCTTGTTACAAGTATGAAAAGAAAAATAATAAACTGTATGAAGACGCAGTATAAGCTGTGCGCCTGAAACTATCGAAACAAGGGCGAGGCAGCAAAATAACATGGAATCTCATCTCTACATTTTTTTTTCCATATCTTAGAGTACTGCATAAATGGTAAATGGTTCACCATTGTCATGACATTATGCTATAAGAAAATACCACGTTTTGCAGTAAAAAAAAAAAAAAAAAAAAAAAAAAAAAAAAAGGACTGGAACTCCATGTCGTTTTATTACCTCGACCTTAGTCTGGATGGTTTGTAGCTCTCTGCCATCCCTGCATCTTCACACATTTTATATTCTTTTTTGTACTTAGTTTGCTGATGTTAGAAGCCTCTATTTAAGAGAGTTCCGGAATCAGTTGTATTCAAGGTAACTCTTTCCCGCGCGGATAAGTTAATAAGTCTTCTGTGCCATGACGCATCAGCTTTTCTCCCCTACCCCCCTGGCCGTCTTGCGCCCTAAAAATGTGTATTCTCGGCTTATTTTCACTACCCAAACATATTTATTTTGCCACAAAACCCTTACACTCCTATTCGTCGATTTTTTTTTCTACACGATAAGCAATATATATATATATATATATATATATATATATATGTACGTTAGGGTCCCTGGGAATAAACATTCGGGAACATAGATCTCACATCCCAACACCATAAGTCGAATGTTTACTGATCAATCTCTACATGTTATACCATCATTCGAAAGAGAATTTTATTAGCTTTCGAATGCCGCAGGTCCCAGTTTAATACGAGGTATGGTGTTCGAGTGATAAGCGAAAAAATAAAACCCATTTCCGACAAACAACAGATTTATTATTCGGGGAGCTCTAGCGATGAACTTTTTTCTGCAGTGTTGTTTTTATTTTATCATCCTATGCAGAATTTCACTGGCTTTCATTTGAGCCAACGACGGTGATCCTAGGCCTCATAGTTTTCCAGAAAAAAATAAAAAAAAACTATGGTGTATTTTCCTGAGCGCTGACCCGCCGTCAGCCGCGCTCACTTACGTTATTTTCCCGTAGTGTGCTGACACTTTTATGCTTACTAGCTACGCTTTCTTTGGTTTTATATCAACAACTATTTTATATAATTACTTCTGTTTTGCATTTAGTCCTCTCAGAAACCACACATGAACACTAAACCTGTTGTTAGCAACTGAAACTGAAGCTGTACTTATTTCCCTGTCATTTGTGTTGAGGTAAATAACAATATATATGTATCTGTAAATATACTGACCTAAATAGAGCTTAATAGATTAAAAAAAAAAAAGAATATCACGTACTTCTTCAGTGGTAATGATCTTCCTGCAGGACACTTTCCTATCACAACCTTCTTTCCGATCGTCAGTACGGGTTCCGTCAGGGACGCTCCACTGGCGATCTTCTCACCTACCTTTCAGACTCCTGGTCATCCTCCTTTCGGGACTTTGGCGAAAGCTTTGCCATTGCACTTGACATCTCAAAGGCTTTCGATCCAGTCTGGCATAAATTTTTAATTTCCAAACTGCCCTCCTACGGTTTCTATCCTTCTTTCTGTGCCTTCATCGCTAGCTTCCTTTCTGGTCGTTCTATAGCCGCTGTTGTAGACGGCCATCGTTCTTCTCCTAGATCTATCAACAGTGGTGTTCCTCAGGGCTCTGTCCTATCACCAACTCTCTTCCTTTTATTCATCAATGATCTTCTAAGCTGTACATCTAACCCTATCCACTCATACGCTGATGACTCCACCCTTCACCTTTCAACTCGGTTCCCGCAACGCCCATCTCAACAGTTACTTCAGCAAACCAGGGATGAGGCTATGGCACACCTAATGTCTGACTTGGCTCGTATCTCTGACTGGGGTAAAAATAATATGGTTGTTTTTAATGCATCTAAGACTCAGTTCTTACACCTATCAACCTGACAAAATCTTCCACAGGTATACCCACTAATGTTTAATAATATTCAGCTTAATCCTGCATCATCCTTGAACATGCTTGGGGTTTCATTTACACGGGACTTATCTTGGAAAGATCATATTACATCTCTTGTAAAATCTGCTTCCAAGAGATTGGGTGTGCTAAGCCGACTCCGCTTTTTCTTTACCCCTGCACAATTGTTGACTCTATACAGGGGTTTTATCCGCCCCTGTGTGGAGTACAACTGTCATGTGTGGGGAGGCTCCCCACATACAGCGCTTCTCAATAGGGTGGAGTCAAAGGCTTTTCGTCTCATTAACTCTCCTCCTCTTACTGACTCCCTTCAACCTCTGTCTCTTCGCCGCACTGTTGCATCTTTATCTCTTTTCTATCGCTACTTTAATGGTCACTGCTCCTCTGAACTGTCTGCTTGCATTCCTCCACCTCTACGACGGGCGTGTACCACCCGTCTAGCAGCAAACTCTCATCCCTTTTCTGTCCAACTCTCTAATGCAAGAGTTAACCGTTACTCCCAGTCTTTCATTTATGCAACAGGTCAGCTCTGGAACTGTCTCCCTCTGTCTGTGTTTCCTGCTGCCTATGATCTCCAGTCTTTCAAATGCAGTGTGTCCAGGCATCTCAAAATGATCGGATCTTGAATTTGGCTCTCTATTGTATTTTGTTTTTCTCTTGGAGGGAACTGTTATTGCGGGCTCATGGCCTTTGGTTCCTTCTTCCTCGCAAAAAAAAAAAAAGGACCAGATGGGTTGGGAGGAGTGGAGTTTTGTACTGTGTGTGTGTGTGTGTGTGTGTGTGTGTGTGTGTGTGTGTGTGTGTGTGTGTGTCACTTTATGAGATACACAGTACATTTCACCACTAAAATATACTGTACATGGACGTTGTCACGAATCAATTCGCGACATTTCCTTTTTGTGAGAAGCCACGAACTAATAGTGGAAAACTCACTGTGTATCGCTCAGTTAACCGTTTCTCTCTCCATTTCGGGGTATACTTTTCAAATAATTCGTCACCGTTTTCAAAAAGTGACCGATTTAATGCACGTCACTAAGTGCGCTACTGAGCGATACAATTATTTCTTTATCGTTTGCCTCTGCTTCATTCAACCGTTAGCCACGCCTTCTTCCGGTGGCCTGTGCGTACTGCTTATGCATTATTTGAATTCAGTCTAGTGGTGGCTTTGACGGAGAGAGGTCCTGTGCTCAGAAGTGAAGAGAGGTCAGCTAGCATCCCAAGCTCCACAGAGTATCAGTTTCTTCAAACTCCCACCCCCTGGGTGATACAAAGTATTCATCGACTGGTATTTCCTTTGTGTATTTCCTAGTTTTAAGAGCTTAGTTAAGGTGTTTTTCCTAGGCGTAAGTATTTAGCTTTTGTGCGAGTGAGTGAGTGCGTCTCATTTAATTGATTTGAATTGTAACGTTAAATTTATTTTTTGTAATTAATAAATTTAACAGTTCTATTTCTTGAGCTTAATGTAGAGTAAGATCTTGTTTCATTTCTCCATAATTAAGCTTATTTTCCATACAGCTCCTAGCTTGCATAAACGTTTGCTTTCATAACTGGTACTTAGACCAGTCTTGTATTAACTTAAAATCCGTTGTGCCAGGAGTTAATGCATCAGCAAGAACCTGATGTTATTATTATTAGTATTAGTTTATTGTCAGGGGTGATGTAACTTTCTCCTGAGGCTAACAGTACAGTAATTCAGCAATTGTGAGTAATTAGTCTCTGCTGTGTACTGTTGAGGAAGTTTATAAATTCTCGTTCTCAGAGAATCGTGCTAAGCCAGCGTAAAGTAATCGTTGCTTGATGTAGCAAGACAATCATTGTTTCTGCTCTTCAATATTATTGAATATTATTATCAATTTAAATAATATTTAACCATTTATTCCAAAATTACCCTGATATTATAAAAACCCCGTGACAATTGGCGACCTCATTCCAGGATATTAACTCCTAGCTCTAAAGCTATTCACGAGATAGTGCTCACTCATTCATATTTAGGTATTTATCATTAAAGTTTATAGGCACAAGCTTACTGGTGTTTACCCTTAATTTAGCAAGTGAGTTTTTGCTTTATAAATCAATAGAGTACTTAACTCTAGTTTATTTTTGGTAACGCCAGACGATTTTACTCGCTCCTGGGAAGTCGCCGTACCATTCTGTTTATTATTGAGTCTTCCCAGTCATTTACATTTTTGATTTATTCTTTGCCAGTTAACTAGATAAGACTGGTCACCACTAGCTTGTGTCTGTACTCTTTACTTTTGTTTATTAGTATTCGTCGCTAAGCAGTCAGTACTCAATTTCGGTTTGCTTAATAAATTAGCGCCATGGCTACTACTGTATTTTTACAGGAAGCCAAAGATATGGGTCTTTCGGACCCAACCGAAATTAAAGAGTATATACTCTCACGACATAATCAGGAGCAGCAGCGCGAGAATGGTGCCCGTGAAGAGCGTAAGATTCAGCGCGAATGCGAGCGAGAACAGCGCGAATACGAGCGAGAACAGCGCGAATACGAGCGTGAACAACGAGACAAAGAACGAGAACATGAACTTGAAGTGCTGAAGCTCAAGCGAGATTCCTTGGCTTCAGACACGTCTGGTGCAGTTGGTCCAAGCTCCACGAGCGTTCTTCCTGCACATGTCCTGGCGACCCCACGCATCAAGCTTCCTTCATACAAGGAAAGCGAGCGAATCGAGCCGTACATAGCTCGTTTTGAGGACATGGCAGACTTATATCAACTGGATGAGGCAGCTAAGCGGCTTCAGTTTCTTAGCCTATTTGAGGGCCCTGCCCTCGATATTCTCCACAGAATTCGTGGAGACAATCTCACATATGAGATGATGAAAGCTGCACTCATTAAGGCGTATGGTCTCACAGTAGACGACGCCAAAGTTCAGTTCATGCGAGCTCGTCTCCAAGACAAGGAGACAGCTGTTCAGTTCCTTGATCGTCTCACAGCTTACTTAAATGAGTGGATGGAGAAAGATGAAACTCCTTCCACGCGTGAGGGGATAATTGACCTTATGCTGCGTACACAGCTAGAGAGGTCGTGGCCTGCTGAGCTCATAGCACAGCTTAAGATCTGCCAGGTGAAAGATGCCAGCCAAATGGCAGAGAAGGCTGACGCATTCTTTACTGCATACGGGTATCAAGCTCGTAAGCAAAACACCTGGAGCAGAAAAGATACTGCCAAGTCTGGGAAGCCGTCTCAGACTGAATCCCAGCACCAAGGCCATTCTCAGAATAATGGCCAAGGTCCAAAACCGCAGTGGAAGGACCAGGGGCAAAACACTCAGAAACCTGAGTGGAAGAGGTACAACAAGTACCCTAACCAGCAGCAGTATCAGCCACGCAACCGACCGTCGGGACAAACTTTTTCACCACCAGCTCAAAAGAGGCAGGAAGCGAATGCAGCCTTCATTCCTCAGCAGCAGCCTGGTGGTCACGTCCCTACCAGTGTGGGTACTTCCCCACAGTTCACTAGTCCCACAGTGACAGTGAACCCCCTCCACAGATGGCCAATGTTCCATCTCCCCAATATAACCTTCAAGGCACAATGTTTGCCACATCAATTCAGCAGCCTCAGGAGTGGCTAGCTGCTTCCTCCACAGGCCCTCCCACAGGTGACAGTACCTTCCTTGTTCAGCCAGGGTTTGTGGGAGGCATTCCTGTGAAGGTCCTGAGAGACAATGGTTCCTCAGGTTGCTCTGTTAAGCAGAGTTTAGTTCGGCCTGAGCAGTATACAGGTCGACAGATCCATGCAAGCCTTATTGATGGATCAGTGAGATTGTTCCCTGAGGCATGTATCCAGGTGGCATCTCCATTTTATACTGGTATGACACTTGCAGTTGTCATGCCAGAGCCTCTATTTGACTTGATAGTAGGCAATATTCAAGGAGCCAAGGATAGTTGCTCCGATGATGGCGCCACTCAGACTTCGGCTGCTGCGGTAACACGAGCCATGGCTGAGGCTCCAGATTGTGTCACCCCAGTGATCATTGAATCGCCGCAAGATCTGATGTGTAGTCAACTTGTTGTACAAGAACAACATTCTGACCCGACACTTGCTGCCGTGTGGAACAAACAAAAGGGTCGAGTGATAAAGTATTCACGGGGAGGTCGAGCCAAGTTCCTTCGCAAACAAGGACGGCTCTACCGTGAGTCACGAACACCCGAGGGCGAGGTTCGACTGCAGTTTGTCGTTCCCGCCAAGTACCGCCCAGCAGTGTTACAATGGGGTCATTGTCCAGCCTCAGGAGGTCACCTGGGCAAAAGGAAGACCCAGGGCCTTATCCGAGCTGACTTTTTCTGGCCAGGGATGGGACGAGACATAGACAGTTTTGTCCGTTCCTGCAGTGTGTGCCAAAGTATCACCACTGATCAGGGACATGTCCTTCCTGTGCCGTTCATAACCACACCTGTAATCTCTGAGTCAGTTGAGAGACAGGGTAGTGGTGAAGTGGATGCAGACCTGATGTCTCGCCCATTGGCCCCACAGGACACAGTATGTCCAGGGCCTGTACATGCATATTATGTACCTTAAGTTAAGGGGGAAGTTGAGAGGCGACTTGAGGCTATGGAAGACCCAAGTTTGCATAAGGATTCTCAGCTTCCCGGTACTAACATATGTATCGTAAGTTAAGGGGGAAGTTGAGAGGCGACTTGAGGCTATGGAAGACCCAAGTTTGCATAAGGATTCTCAGCTTTCCGGTACTAATAGAAGTACTGTAGGTTAAGGGGGAAGTTCGAGAGAGAACTCTGCAGAGGCGACTTGAGGCTATGGAAGACCCAAGTTTGCACAAGGATTCTCAGCTTTCCGGTATTAATAGAAGTACTGTAGGTTAAGGGGGAAGTTCGAGAGAGAACTCCGCAGTGGCGACTTGAGGCTATGGAAGACCCAAGTTTGCACAAGGATTCTCAGCTTTCCGGTACTAATAGAAGTACTGTAGGTTAAGGGGGAAGTTCGAGAGAGAACTCCGCAGAGGCGACTTGAGGCTATGGAAGACCCAAGTTTGCACAAGGATTCTCAGCTTCCCGATACTAATATAAGTATTGTAGGTTAAGGGGGAAGTTCGAGAGAGAACTCCGCAGAGGTGACTTGAGGCTATGGAAGACCCAAGTTTGCACAAGGATTCTCAGCTTCCCGGTACTAATATAAGTATTGTATTGTAGGTTAAGGGGGAAGTTCGAGAGAGAACTCCGCAGAGGCGACTTGAGGCTATGGAAGACCCAAGTTTGCACAAGGATTCTCAGCTCCCCGATACTAATATAAGTACTGTAGGTTAAGGCACAGGTTGAGGACCCGTGTGCGGTTCGAGGCTATGGAAGACCCGAGTTTGCACAGGGATTCTCAACTTGCCGACCATAATCGTGTGCTATAATTAATGGCGACCTCGAGTGTACTTTTCATAGCATGTACTGACTGCTAGCCAGAGAGAGTAATTGTAACATAATAAGAATTTTGTCTCATTGACACTTTTGATGCTCCACCTTAATTGGTTTTGCAGGTTCAGCAATGGATGTAGCAGTTTTGCTGTGCGGACCAGCTGATCATCTGCCGCACGCTGCTGCCTCTTCTCCTCTGCCTTCGTCGTCGCCATATTATTTACTGTGTCATTTTACACGTAGGTACAGTTACACTACAACTGTCACACCTACACCGTGTATTACATACACCACGCTACACAACAATTAGTTGTCAGTGTAAATGTAGCGAATTTTCGCTCAGTTTGACCTGAGTACAGGATTTTCACCGTCGTCACGGAGTTTTTCCCTCAAGCTTGCTTCTATTAACGTAAATACGAGGTTTTTTCGCTCACTGACGACTGCGACTTTCTCCTGTAGCAGGATAGCACACACACCACAGTGTGAATCTTGTGTGACTGAGTTAGGATTTATATGTATGTATATTGAAATCTTTCTTCTGAAGGAAGAAAGATTTAATTTTCATGGGGCGTAATGTCACGAATCAATTCGCGACATTTCCTTTTTGTGAGAAGCCACGAACTAATAGTGGAAAACTCACTGTGTATCGCTCAGTTAACCGTTTCTCTCTCCATTTCGGGGTATACTTTTCAAATAATTCGTCACCGTTTTCAAAAAGTGACCGATTTAATGCACGTCACTAAGTGCGCTACTGAGCGATACAATTATTTCTTTATCGTTTGCCTCTGCTTCATTCAACCGTTAGCCACGCCTTCTTCCGGTGGCCTGTGCGTACTGCTTATGCATTATTTGAATTCAGTCTAGTGGTGGCTTTGACGGAGAGAGGTCCTGTGCTCAGAAGTGAAGAGAGGTCAGCTAGCATCCCAAGCTCCACAGAGTATCAGTTTCTTCAAACTCCCACCCCCTGGGTGATACAAAGTATTCATCGACTGGTATTTCCTTTGTGTATTTCCTAGTTTTAAGAGCTTAGTTAAGGTGTTTTTCCTAGGCGTAAGTATTTAGCTTTTGTGCGAGTGAGTGAGTGCGTCTCATTTAATTGATTTGAATTGTAACGTTAAATTTATTTTTTTGTAATTAATAAATTTAACAGTTCTATTTCTTGAGCTTAATGTAGAGTAAGATCTTGTTTCATTTCTCCATAATTAAGCTTATTTTCCATACAGCTCCTAGCTTGCATAAACGTTTGCTTTCATAACTGGTACTTAGACCAGTCTTGTATTAACTTAAAATCCGTTGTGCCAGGAGTTAATGCATCAGCAAGAACCTGATGTTATTATTATTAGTATTAGTTTATTGTCAGGGGTGATGTAACTTTCTCCAGAGGCTAACAGTACAGTAATTCAGCAATTGTGAGTAATTAGTCTCTGCTGTGTACTGTTGAGGAAGTTTATAAATTCTCGTTCTCAGAGAATCGTGCTAAGCCAGCGTAAAGTAATCGTTGCTTGATGTAGCAAGACAATCATTGTTTCTGCTCTTCAATATTATTGAATATTATTATCAATTTAAATAATATTTAACCATTTATTCCAAAATTACCCTGATATTATAAAAACCCCGTGACAGACGTGTTCCGTAGGCCCTCACCTGTGCACTAAGGTGTTATGACGGTGTTTTCCTTATGAGAACAGGCTTCAGTGTTTACGATTTATTTCACATTACACATAACCATGTCCATCATTGTATGAGAATTACAGTATATTTCACCAATAAAATGTAAATGCATGTGTTCCTAACCTCGCGTTGCATTTCGCTACCTTTGTGCTAACTCAGGTAAGTGACACGCACTCTTACTGACGAGCGTGTGGGTCAGTCTTTCACGTTATTTTCACATAATACATAGCCAAATCTAACACTTTATGATATACACAGTATTTTTCACCAATAAAATGTAAATCCACGTCTTGAGTAGGTCATTTACGTAGCCTCTACCTGGGCGGTAAGGTGTAGCAGACAATGATGCTCAGACGATCACGTGATTCACTTTCACCTTTTCACATAACACATAACCAAAGCTATCACTCTATGAGATACACAGTATATTACACCGTCTACAATTACGTATCTCATGTTACCATTGTGCTAACTCAGGTGTACGAGACGTTCTCTTTCTTACGAGCACGTGGTTCGGTCTTTCACGTTATTTTCACATAATACATTACCAAATCTATCAATATATGAGATTCACAATATATTTCATCAATAAAATGTAAATGAGCGTGTTCATGACCTCGCATTGCATGTTGCTACCTTTGTGCTAACTCAGATGTATGGTATGCACTCTTTCTTACAGGCAATTGGGTCAGTCTTTTACTGTTTCTCACATAAAATATAACCCAATATACCAATATATGAGATGCACTGTATATTACACCACTACAAGTACAAGTACGTGGCCCTTACCTGCGCACTAAGGTGTAGCGGATGATGTTTTCCTTACCTGAAGACACTGCAGTGTTTACACTTTTATTTCATAATACACATAACTAAATCCATCATTTTATGAGAAATATAGTATATTTTACCACAACAATACATCAACGTGCACCTTATGTCACATCTGTGATACCTAAGGTATTGTAGACGATATCTTCTGACGAGCACGTGGTGCAGTGTTTATGTTCATCCACACAAGCATATGATAAACTTATCACTATAACACTCATGCTTTATTTCACATAAAAAGCATAGGGAATAAATTTAACAATATGATAAAATCAAATATCCCCATAATCCTCCCCTATTTTATCCCCTCATGACAAAGGCGTGCCGTGGCTGTAAGGCGTACATGACTCCTGCCCTAGCCAATATTTTATCACGTACACTCGTTGCACAATACTCCTATCTATTGCACAATAACACTATCCATCATATATCAGCATAAAACAAGGACTTCATCAACACCTTGGCAAATACTCCGTTCAAGACAACGCCGTGTCTTAAGGCGGTTTCCCGCCTCCCCCTGCTAAACGTTTCACCAAGTCCTTGCTCACTAGCTACTGTACACTATATTCACCTGATTCACTGTCACTGTTGTTCAATGGTTGAATACTCAAATTGGGTGCAGGGTAGAGGGAGTGTAGTTGTTGGGACACGGCAAATAACAGGGTAGGCCTAGCACAATCTTCGTTGGGCCAATGGCTGATAACGGCCAGGAATGATTCACAAAAACCTAATTCCCTATTGCAAACACCAAATCTAATCACAATAGTGCCCAAAAAGTAAACACAAACACTATTGGTATAGTGGAATATGACGCGCTCCCAGGATGAGGGTAGAGTACAATTTAAAGGGCCTGCCATGTTCTACCTTCTCCCTCGACAGCGACAGCCATTGTGGTACTAATCAACCTGTTCGAGCTGCCATACGTCTCCGGTCCCAAGGTTGCCAAGTCATTACTTTTGACGAGAAGCGCGGAAAATATAATGCCTCCAAGAATGATGCTGATTGGCCAAAAACTTTTTCTATCATGAAGGTTTTTATGCTTAAATGACAACAAACACATTATCGAGTATAGTCGCAGCCACACCCATATGACGAGAAACACGTCATCGTTGGTGGAGGGGTTAACATTTCATTTCCTTAACTAATGCACTGAGCTATCTTCACGGGTTCAACAAAATCAAATGATGGAGGATACGTTCTATATTATCGTTCGCAGAGGTTGTTTATCAGCTGAGTTAAATCTACGGGGATGGTCGGAAAATATCAGACATGATCGTAATGAAGTGCACAAACATTTTGTTCGTAACCAGCCAGACTCCATCCTCCTGCGACACTCTAACGTTCCTCCTATTCAGTCATCTGCAGCCTTGTACTGTACTTTCACTTAGTTATGTGTCCTAGCAACTCAGTTCTTATAAACCCTTCTGGTCAGCCACATTCTGCATTCACTCCATATTGATAACCATTATGTAAACCACCACATCCACATTCATTCTGCATTCATCCCTCTATCCCTAATTGCTGCCATTTATGTATCCAGCGGTGTAGCATGACAAAGTGCCAGTCGGGGCAAAGCTCTCCCATGCCACCCCATCTAAGCGACATCAAGGTGTTTTGTTGAGAAGATGACGCCTTTAAAGTATTAGGGACGATTTAATTCCATCATCTTTTATTTATTTTAGTTTATTTGGCATTTTTAAAAATTCATTTATGTTGTTCGGTAGCAGATCACATTCGTTTTCTCATTACTTTAAGGAAAGTTTGTGTCCATGCAAGTCATCACCGAAAACAACTCTACTGGAAAACCAATAATGATGCGGTGCACATTACACTGTTCTATTGCCCCTTAAGTAGTCCAGTGTTAATTACTGTTAAAAATACAGGAAATGAATACTAATCATTAAGTGAAAAATCATAAATACAAATCGAAAATTACCTAGAGAAATTCATTTTACCGGATACACTGTTTTCTTTCCCCTCTTGAGTTTATTATTCTGCATCGCCTGAATGCTGGGAAACGTGAACAGTAGTGGTGCATATTACAATATTTAAGAATAAGAAAGTTAGAGAGACAGACAGACAGACAGACAGACAAAGAGAGAGAGAATTATATATATATATATATATATATATATATATATATATATATATATATATATATAAATTTCCAGACGCCTAAAACCCGTTCGGGATGGCCACAAACAAATCTCCCCCCCCCTTCGCCCTGTCCCCCGCCATTTCACTGCCCTGCTCCCAACACACACCCCCTCCACCATATCCCTCCATCTCATCCTTGGCTTCCCCCTCCCGCTCCCCCCCTCCACCTCACTCACATACACTTTCCTTATCAGTCTTTCACCTTCCATCCTCTCCACATGGCCAAACCACCTCAGTGTATTCCTCCTAACGCTTCCTATCACATCCACATCCACCCCACAACGCTCCTTTATATCCTCATTTCTCAGCCTGTCTCTCCATGTGACTCCACAGGCTCCTCTTAAATAACTCATTTCCACTGCTCTCACGCTTGACTTGTGTCCTTCCAACAACGTCCAAGCTTCACTTCCATACGTTAGAGTTGGTATAACAATACTGTCATGTAGTAACTTTTTCACTTCCATGCTCACTTCCTTGTTTCTTATCACTGCTTTCAAGGAACCAGCAACCTTTCTTCCCCGCTGTACCCTTTAAAGCACTTCACCCTCCAAACCTCCATCCTTACTCATCACACTACCCAAGTACTTAAACATACTCACATTTTTCAATTCCTCACCATCCAACCTCACTGTACATTCACTGACTTCACCTCTCTCAAAGACCATCACTTTACTCTTCCCTACATTCACCTTTAGATTCCGTTTCTTACACACTCTCCTAAACTCATCCACCAAGCCCTGAAGCTCCCTTTCGTCTTCACTGAACAACACAGTATCATCTGCAAAGAACAGTACAGGAAGTTTCCAAACACTACCCTCTCTCACCAGGGCCACTCCAACATCAACTACCCTACCTTGTACCTCTTTTATTACCCCATCCATGTACAGATTGAACAACCATGGAGACATGACACATCCCTGTTTCAACTCAACCTTCAAAGAGAAAAATTCACTCAGTTCACCATCCACACTCACTGCAGCCTTAGCACCATCATACATACTCTCCACAGCATTCAAAAACTTCCCATCTACTCCATATATTCTTAATACTTTCCACAATCCTTGTCTATCCACCCTGTCATATGCTTTCTTCAAATCCATGGAAGCCGCATACAACTTCTTTCCCTTCTCTAGAAACTTTTTCACTAAAGATTTAAGAATGAATATCTGATCTACACAACCTCTTCCCTTCCTAAAGCCTCCCTGTTCTCCAACAAAAATTCCTCTCTTCTTTCTCTAACTCTGTAAATAAGTATCCTACCATACATTTTTCCTATTATACAAAGAAGACTAATGCCCCTATGATTACCATACACTTCTTTTTCCCCTTTTCCTTTGTACAAGGGAATAATTATACCTGACTTCCAATCCTCCGGGACTCTACCTTCTCCCAGTCCAATCTGCACATCTTCCACATCCATTCTACTACTATCTCTCCTCCATGCTTCAGCATTTCACCACACACTCCATCAATTCCTAGGGCTTTCCCTAATTTAACTTTCTTCATTGCTTCCACAACTTCTATACTACTGATTTCTTCCTGTCTTCTCACCTCCCTCCTTCTCCCAGCCATTCCCCAGCCAATTATACTCGCATTACTTCCATCCTCTATGTTCAACAATTCCTTAAAGTGTTCTCTCCATTTACTCACTTTTTCTCCCTTCTCCACTAGTAATCTACCATTTTTATCTTTCACTGCCCTGCTAACTTCACATCCACCCTGTCTTGCTCTCTTCACCTCTTTCCAGAACATTTTGTTACAGGTCCTCCACTTTACACTTAAATTCCTTCCAAATTCCTCATCCACTCTCTTCTTACTCTCTCTTACTAATCTTTTCACCCCTCTCTTTCTTTTTTACATATAACTCTCTCTTCCGCCTCTCAACTTCTTCCACGCTCCTATTTCTCATCCATTCATTGTATGCTTTCTTCTTTTGTTCCACAGCCTGTCTCACCTCCTCATTCCACTACGCTGTTCCTTGCACCCCCCTCCGTCTTCTCTTCATCCCACACACCACATCACATGCTGCACATATTTCTTCTGTAAATATCCTGCAAACACTTTCCACCTCCCCCATCTGCTCCAGTTCATATTTGCCCAATCGTTCCTCCACTTCTCTCTTTTATTCTGCCTTTTTCTCATCCTCTTGTAACCTTTCCACTCTCCCTGCAAATACTCCTTCTTCCCGTCCTTTGCTTCTTCTATTTCTCCATCTTATTTGGATCTTTATTCTGGCCACCACCAAGTAGTGGTCAGAAAGTCCACTCCCCCAACCTCTATAAGCTCTTGCATCCATTACACATCTTTGCATCCTTTCATCCACACACACATAATCAATCATTGCCTTCCATTCATTCAGTTCACCACCCACCCTTCTCATCACTCGCCATGTGTACCTGTGGATCATTTTATGCCTGAAGAGGGTATTGGCTATCACCAACCCCCTTCCAGCACAAATGTCCACTAACGCACTGCCAGTCTCATCTATTCAGCAGGCACACCCCACTCACCAACTGTTCCATCCACCTTCACATTCCCTACTTTACCATTCATATCATCAATCAAAAACACTCTCATTCCTTCCAAACTTTTCCATACACTTCGACATTTGTCCAGAACTCTCTCACTCTGCTTACACTACCTTGCGTTGGCGCATACAGGCACACAATCGCCCACATTTGTATTCCAACTTTCAATTTTATCCAGACAATCCTTGATCCAACTGATCCATACTCTTTTATGTTCTTCTTCCATCTTTTACTCACAACTATACACACTCCTTCTTTTGCCCTCTCATTCTCACCTACTCTTGCATATATACCCCATCCATACTCCCATTCTCTCACACTCACCTTTCCATTTAGTTTCAGTTACTCCACATACATCAACTTTCGCACCCTCAAGCAACTGGACAATTGCTCTCCCTTTCACCTCATCATTCACACCTCTTACATTCCATGTTGCAATTACCATGTACTTTGTCCGGTCCTTGGTCGTCATCTTTTGGTCAGACTTTGTCCGAGGCTTTTTGTTCGACTTTTTAGTTATTTGTTTTCAGGAGAGGGGCATTAACACTCCGCCATATATATATATATATATATATATATATATATATATATATATATATATATATATATATATATATATATATATATATATATATATATATATATATATATATATATAAATCGAATCCCTGCTGGGGCAGAGAACAGTTTAAGGATTTGAATTTCCTAAACACATACTTTCATGATCTACCAGATGACCCGCCGACATGTCGTAAAAGTACCCCCGGTAATACCAATACACCAGTCCTGTATGAGACAGCCCTAGCATGTATTCAATACGGATGGTGGGCGTTAGCGCCGAAGTGGTGACATGCGAAGTTGTAGGCTGGCTACTGGGCCTTGGGATACGTCACTGCCCCCGAGAAATGGGCCCTTAAGCCTTTGGCAAAAGTCGGACACGTAAAATATATATATATATATATATATATATATATATATATATATATATATATATAATTCTTTTTTTTTTGTGTGTCCAACTCTGGGAATAGGCTTCACAGCCTGCTCTCAAGGTCCAGTAGTCCTAAATATCATATACCTCTACATGTCACCATACACACACACACACACACACACACACACACACATATATATATATATATATATATATATATATATATATATATATATATATACATATACTGTATTTATATAAAGTTTTACCCATCTTGGAACTAAGACACGGGAAGTATTCATACTGACAGTCACTATAGTCAAGGAAGATGTAAGTAGTTTAAGTCCCTATATCCGATGACGTACATTGTATCTGATTCTTACTAGCTTTAGAGAATTTTATTTAGCATGGGAAAGTCTTTCCGCTCTGAAGTGTTTAAGAATAACCTTAATTAAGCCCTACACTAAAAGATATACCCCTAAACAGAACAAAATCGTCTAACAGTAGCAACAATATGATTAAAATAAAAGGCGTCTCGGGCTGGAGATGATTAAGACAGACAGGACAGCCGTAGCCGCAGGCAAGGAATCGATAGATTCAAGTTCCAGAATTTAGTTTCCCTCGACTTCCAAATAGGTATAGAGAAGACAGAAGAATACAGAATACCTGATGGAGTCATTAGCGTCAGAGAACTGAATCTTGATCAAAAATAGAGGGTGAAACTTAACAGCAGGAAAGGGTGTGTTCTGTAAAAAGGAAGTTAGACGAAAACCGTGAATATAGGAGAGCTTTATAGATCATTTTGACTGATCTTTGACGGGAAATGAAACATTATGGGAGCATTAGTGGTATACTCTCTCTCTCTCTCTCTCTCTCTCTCTCTCTCTTGGGAATTCCAAATCGCTGGTATTAATTTTATTGAAAATTATGTTTAATATGTTGTGCCCTCTTCATTTTATTGGCTTCTGGCTTCAAAAGCCAAAAGTGAGAACAATGAAAATGGAACTGTTACGGAATAAATGTGAGTTACGTAAATTGGATAAGAAAAAAATCATGAGGGACAAAGAACAGAACAGTATATAAGTTGTTACCAAAGGGGTACATGCGTGTGCTTAGAAGGTGGAGCCATACAGAAAGAAGATCTATAAACAGGGTAGATGGTGTGTATGTGATTTTAATTTCAGGGTAGGAAGAACGTGGGGATTTAGATATAAAGATAGACTTATATGCCATAGATGATTATGAACGATGAGTGAAGGTGTTCACTCTCCACTCACTTCATGTAAAACAATACTGAAGTCACTGCGCTAGGGGACAAAGCAGTTTGTTTCCTGTAGCACAGGAAGCCAATTACAGTACCAAATGGTAATATTAAAATCGAATTTAAAAATGCCTGGCTCTCTAGTGGATGAAGTCGCTCCAATCATAGGTGATAAGTAACGGTGTACATCTATCAAATGGATGTGGTTTAATGCCCACATAATGCTTATCAGGAGGACATGATTAGCGACTCTTCCTGTAATGTCTGGACAATACAGCCTGGAATCGGACTCATATGTTCCTGACGTGCCAATACAAAGTTGAATGAGGGAATGAGGGATGGAGTAAGAGGGATATACAGGGTAGCAAAGGAAATTAAATAGTCACACAGGCAGACAGTGACCAAAACAATATTTCACTTTCGCTTCCGCGAGCGAAAGTGTGGTGATAATGATGATAATTTCTATTGCATCATTTATTTCTCTGTTGCCTTCCACATAAGTTTTTTAACTGCTACTGCAACGCTTCGTCTGTATCACTTTGTAGTACTCTCTCTCTCTCTCTCTCTCTCTCTCTCTCTCTCTCTCTCTCTCTCCATAATGTCATTACCTCTCCAAGTCTTCCATTACCTCCTGCCATATATTCTTACTTTCATTTCCTCCTGTTCTCGTTTTTTTTTTCTTTTTCTTTTCTTATCATCAAACTTTACCTCTGTCGGAAATTCCATTTCTCCCTGCCAAGTAAATGTATTCTGCTAGTATCCGTTTCCTCCCTTCTAATATTCTCCCATCTCTTTCATGCTTTCCATCATCTCCATAACCCTTTCTTTTCTCATTCCATTCTCTTCATCTTCCACATATCTCAATAATTCCCGTTTCTCCACTCTTTCTTTCTTCTCTCCCCTCGTCGCTAATTACTTATTCCTTTCCTCTTCCTTGTTAATTACTAATTCATATCCTGCTTCTCTACTTCTTCCTTGAGTATGCATACATATCTCTTGACTTATTACTTCTTTGTCCATTATCATACTGTTTTATGTCGTCATTAAATTTCCTCTTTTAATAATGAATAGTTTTAGTTTGCCTAGTGTCTTTAGCCATTTCTTTATCTTTTAGCTTTTCTCCTTTCTTCGATAATATTACCTACCATTAATATAATTCCAGTTTCTTTAGTTTCTCTTGAGCATTCCTCAATATTTCCTAATTTTTTATCACTTTGCTCATGCCATCAATGCCATGTCCTCTTCAGTATTTCCGTTTCCCTTCTGTTATTCCTATTTTTTTCTTGTTACAAGTATGAAAAGAAAAATAAACTGTACGAAGACAGTGTATAGCAGTGCGCCAGAAACCATCGAAACAAGGGCAAGGCAGCAAAATAACATGGAATCCTATCAGTACATTTTTTTTTTCTCTTCATATCTTAGAGTACTGCATAATTGGTAAATAGTTCATCATTATCATGACATTATTCAGCACCACAATACCACCTATTGCAGTAAAAAAAAAAAAAAAAATGTAGGGCTGGGCCTCCATGTCGTTTTACTACCTCGACTCGGCCTGGTTTATAGCTCTCTGCCATCCCTGCATCTTCACACATTTTATATTCATTTTTTACTTAGTTTGCTGATGTTCAAAAGCCTGTATTTTAGAGAGTTCCGGAATAACTTTTATTCAAGTTAAGAGCGTAGTAGTAATGAAGACATTAATGAAGACTGATTAATCCTGTTTCGTTAGAAAAGTCTCTCGAGTTGAATAAAATCATCTGCAGAAAATAATGAGAAGGAGACGCTGACGTGCAAGATCCACGCCTTGCAACTGGTCTATGGCCGATTTTTTGACCTACCTCTGTGATCTTGCCCTTTGTCCGATTGTTATCATACTTGAAATACTGTACTTCATGCCTGTGTGTCCATAAACTCTTGCAAGTTATGTTAAAACTCAATCCAAAGAGTTGAAGTTGACCTTACTTCATGACCTTGACCTTTGCCCTATTGTTCTCAAAACTGAACAACTCAGTCTATGCCTGACCCAGAACCCTTCCACCAGGTTTAATCGAAATTAACTAAAATCCTTTTGAGTTAAACTACCTATGTTTTTGACAGTGTTATGGAACCTTAAATTTTGACCGAGTTTTCTCACAACTTAAACACCCCACCTTTAATTCAACCTCTACTCTTCTCTAAAGTTTTCTTTATATCTGATCAAAAGTGTAAAAACGTACCTACTTCCGACATTTTGGGTGCAATTTCTACCGTGCCTCAGGCTCTGTGGAGAATGAAACTTTCCGAAGGAAAAAAAAAGAAAAAGAAAACAGATGATCAGTTGTGTCATGATAGAACTAGAGAGATGAAAGAAAGAAAGAAAGAAAGGACGAAAGAAGAAGAAGAATGAATATGGAGAGATTGTGATTTTTGTTGGCTGTTTGAGCGATCGTGTTTGCGTCATGCTTTTGCTAATTTAGGAGTTGTTATATATGTAGAAATGAAGATTGATGCCAAATGTCCCCCAAAATAACACATCCATGCTTGAAAGTTAAGAAGGATACTATTGTATTTATTCAGCTCTATGGGCGCGTCGGCTGCATTCCTAAGTACTGTTTACCAACATTGATATCTTGTCGCTTGCTTCTTCTCTGAAACCTCAGTAGTATCTTTCTATGTTTCTGTTTTCAGTTTTTATTCTTTAGCTTTCATCATCTCTTCTGACTCATACCCTCACCAAGTATTACTCTCCGTATTCTATAACGGCCCCTTATCCCACGAAACACCACCATCTCTCACGTACTCTCGCACTTTACCGTATCCATTAAAGTAAATGTACCGCCACAACACACCACAACACTGAGTAGGCTGTAATCACAAGGAACGTTAATACTCTCTTCTGTATTGTTTGCCGATAATGCCAAATTATTATGTATTTAACAACTCATTTTCGCCCATAGAATTATATATAACTAAGGCTAAAACTATTAGAATAACCCACGATAAAATATTGACGTGTCAGATGCAAAGTAAAGCACTGAGAGAGAGAGAGAGAGAGAGAGTCATAACACTTCTACCGCATGTGCTCTGAGAATTTAAAACATGTACAGGGGTAACAAGCAGGATAACATGTAGGATCCAAAGGAAAGCATCGGGAGCAACACACTTTTATGCAAGCTAAACCATAATGTTGTCCAGCACACCAGTAGACCCACACTTGAGGCACCACACAACCGCCATTAAACCAGCATCACAACAACCTCGAAACCGTCCCGCATGAACTCACTTGTATACACGATGCCATTCCCAGCAACGCCTATCACGTTTTATGAACTGTATCACAGCGCTATAAACCCTCATAGCCAGCATACTGTATCCCCTCCACCCCGTCTCTCTCTCTCTCTCTCTCTCTCTCTCTCTCTCTCATTACTTCCACCAATTCACCACATGTACACGAGCACTTGGTAACAGTCTCTCTCTCTCTCTCTCTCTCTCTCTCTCTCTCTCTCTCTCTCTCTCTCTCTCTCTCTCTCTCTCATTACGTCCACCAATTCACCACATGTACACGAGCACTTGGTAACAGTTTCGTCAATTTCAGTATGTACAACTTTCAGTATTAGAGTTCCCTCGTCTTTCCCCCTGTTTTTCCCTCATTCTCTCACCTCACGTCCTCATCCGAAACCTGTATCAGTATCTCTGAAGTCTGGAGCAGGACTCATTCTCTCCACTAAGGGAGGAAGATTATCAGGCCAAATCCTACGCCAAACTAGTAGAATGCAGAGTGAGAGGGACTGATTTTAGTCAGGGCAGTGCATGTGAAAGCTGAGGACATCTGTGTGTGTCAGAGACTAAATTTGTTAAGGGAAGAAACCAAATGAAGACAAATTCATGTCGCCATATGAAATTACATTCCATCAGCATCGATATTATTTGCACCACAGCTGATGTCAGTCCAACAGAACTCGTGTCGATATGAATTTAAGCATTAAACACCAAATTGTCGAGCCTTCTCGCTCGTCTTTATGCTTCTGTTATTCAAAAGTTATTGTCAGATTATGATTTACAGATCAGTTGATTAGGATGCAGTGTAGTTGCAAAGAGCATGAGGGAAAATACAGGCTCTACCCATTATCAAACGGACATCAAGTACTGTATAATTAATGCTTGAGGCACACAAAAAGGTTCTTTCAAGACTATATTTTTTTTCTCAATGTTTCAGCGATATAGTTTACTTAATCAAAATATCATATCATCATCCGTGTTACTAATGCCAACTGTCAACGTTAAATTGATACGAACTACACAAAGGTGAATATGAGGGTGCTATATGTAAAATATACTGTTCAGGAAGAAGTTCTACGAAACCGTTTGTGTCAACAGTTAAAATACTCGCTGTCACCTTACATTGCAGAACTGTAGGATTACTAAGGTTGCAGTATTTTGAAATTTCTAAGGCTGATCACGTGGACGATAAAGGGGAAATCACTGAATGTCAAGAACGGAGCCGCAAAGAAATATTTCGTAAAAAAACAATCTTTATTCTTTTTGGGGGGACGGCTAATAATGGTGTATCATTTATTAAATACACGTGTGTTTGTTCAGTATGTGCCGATGCCCGTACAATAATTATTAGTTACAGGACATTTAAGTTATACAGTTATTACAGCGTTGTATGTAGTGGCTGGTGCTTTTCACTGGATATCCTGTGAATCTCTTACTTCATCTTTCCTTGTTTCTGGATTCAGCCTCACCCGCATCATTAAACAAGAAAACGGTTCTGATGATGATATGATGATAATAATGATGATTCCTTCATTCGAATCTCGGAAATTTATCAGGAGCTAAATATATGAATCAGCACCGACGGTCCCAGTGCATATGGAGGATAGTGTTGCTTGGAACAAGAATATTTTCCTGTGACAAGGCTAGCTGTTTATGGCTATACTTGTAAATTAAATTCGTGGTGCCGGGACTAAAGTGGATGATAACAGCTGGAGTGGAATGAGCAGATGGGACGATAGCAGGAAGGATAACGGTGCCCACCCATGCGTTATATCCTGTAATAGGTCATAACATTAATTAGACCCCCAACCTGCTCTTTCAGGGGAACAATGCAGTATTGGTGTCACCACATGCCATCATAACTGTTATCCCCTTCCTATCTCGCATGTATCTTTCTGTGCAAATATATATAAGACATGCATTACAGGACTGAAAAAAAAATAATATCTATGCACTGAAACTAGGCTCATAATGTAGGGTGACTATACTACACTGGTTCAAAAATATCCTGGGAACCCTGTAGTTGCTCTAATATTATGGGGATCCCCTGCACAGCACTGGACACAGTGTGGTTGCGTAATTTTAGTCAAGTGGGATTCACTAAGAGAGGGTTGGGATTCTTGATATCTTAGTGTGTACACTTTCTTCCAGAGAGGCTTGTCTGTGAAATATTTTTGAAAGAATATATGACAAGCGTAAAGGTTCCAATCCCACAAAATCACTCGCTCGATCAAAAGACAAAAGTGAACAAAACCGAGCCCAATTTAATTTTCATTGCCTGATGCCGGAATATTTAGCACTTGACTACGGGGTCATAGGCAAAAAGAAATGCAGACTAAGGAAGACAGTTTCAAGGGCGATATTTTGCATACATGAAAAACTGAGAGCATCGGTTAATTCTTGCATTACAAGTGGGCAGAAAAGAGGTGCGAATGCACTACCAGACCAGTGGTGTACGCCCGCCATCCTGCAGCAGGGATGCATGCAGACATTTCATTATGTCAGTGACTGTTGAAACAATAATAGTAGAGGACTAATGATGCACCAATGCGGCGAATGGGAGGGTTTCAAAGGAGTCATTATGGAGAAGGAAATATTGAAATGAAAGAGATTTGACTCCAATCTGTTTTGAAGGGTTGTATTATGTGATGAGAACCCTCACACACGGGCAAATAAGATTCACATACAAAGTCAACAGTTGCACAAAAGAAATTGAATTATGAAGTCTGTTACCACTCCCTAAGTAATGGAACAAGATTTTTGAAAAACGAAACAATGTTATCTTTCTATGTTAGGTCCCGAGAAAAAGAGACATGAAATACACTGAGAAATAACGAATGACTGAATTGTAATACTGAATATAGGTGAGATATTGCTGTGGAAGATTTTCACCAAGATTATTAAGGTGTCTTTTCCCTCAGTCAGAAACAGGAGTCGCGTCATAAACCAGATATACCATAACTTCGTCCGGTGATTACTGGAGTAGTTGTTGTGGTGAATATGACGAGATGTTGTTAGAAATGTGAAGGGTGGAGTCATCAGTGCAGGATTGGACTGGGCTGGAAATGAAGCTAAGATTATTAACACCATTAATGACAGCTTTTTGAAGATAAAACTTCGCCATATACATAAGAAGTCATAGAATAACCGAAAAGAAAGACAGAGATGCCGACCTTTACGAAGGAATAAATCGTGAGGGTCGTTTGGGACTAAAAAATGTTTCAAACTCGTCCACTGACGTGGCATTTGCAATATTAAATGATTAACTAAAGCCTCGGAATAGAGGTGACCATGAGCCACACTTCGCCAATGAAACGTCACTACCGAAATCCATCCTGGTGATGAAAAAGGTTATGAGAGAGAAAATCTTCAAATCTTCCTGTTAAGGTGAAATTCAAAAACTTAAGACACTCGGGATACTGAGGCAAGCTGGGGATTGTTAAGGAACTTGGAACTGTCACTCTTCTCAAGGACGAGCTGATTAATAACAAAATTACAGTATACAGAAAGATGTATAAGTTGAAAGATAAAGACGAGAGAGTTTGCAAAGGCCGCATGTCACAATAGAAGTAAAGTAATTAAGCACAACAGGACAGACTCCATCAGAACCGTACACCTCATTAGCACTAGGCAAGTGAGAGAAAAAGGTAAAACGTTGTAAGAAATTCTAATGAAGTCACGAGCTGGAGAATGTAGAAGGATTGCACCGGATCCTCATTAGTGGAATTAGACGAGAAACTTCAGGCAAAGAGTTCAACACTGAGATTGAAGTAGGCTAACTACAGGCCATCAGAGAAGAGAGTTGGATGGAAGAGAGAAGTCGTTTTATTTGAGAGGTTCTGGTAACGTGCCAACAGAAACATGAATAATTTGAATAAGAGAGATGAAATTAACTAAAGCATCTTTAGCAAGACGAACAGCGCACTTAGTACGATTTTTGACAGAAATGTAAAATATTAAGTGGTTTTTATGTGATTAGAAAGACACCTTCATTTTGTGGAATGTATTTGAGCCTGTGTGAATTAACCATAGTTTTTTTTGTTTTTTAAATAATTACTGGATAAAGGAAAAGGCTACATGGTTCACTGCCCAGGAAAAAAAAAAAAAAAAAAACTTCGTAAATCGCTGAGCACACTCATATGGAGTATGAAAGTGTAAAAAGTCCTAGTGGGCCTTCCGTCCAAAACTGCCAATATATCGCGTGCACTGCTTCATGACAGGGTTCACCGGCCCTACTGGAGCAATAAGACAGACTGCCGAGATAGAATTGTGACTGAAGAAGTCTAGCGAAGAAACTAGACGTCAGAGAAAGGAGAATGAATAGTTGTAAAAGAGGGATTAATGTATGTTACAACTCAACAAAGCGAATACAGATACGAACAGGGGTCCGTACAAGTTGTTCCCGGTCATTAAGTACAAAAACGATGAAGGCTCATTCTCCAGGTGGTTCAGAGAATGGAGAAGAGAACCAAAAGTGGTAGTGAACACTGAAATGATTTAAAAATAGATGTTTGAAAGAAGTAAAAAACGAAATACACGTTTTCTCCTGTAATGGTAAACTAGAAACATATGTTTGATTCGTCTGTTGAATCATGGAATCTTTAAATAGTACAGTTAATATATATATATATATATATATATATATATATATATATATATATATATATATATATATATATATATATATATATATATATATATATATATATATATATGTGTGTGTGTGTGTGTGTGTGTCCGACTCTGTGCACAGGCTTCACCGCCTTCTCCCAAGGTCCAGTAGTCCTCCTACATACCAAACACCTCTACATGTCTCTACCTCGGCGCTAACACCCACCGTCCATACTGAATACATGTTAGGGCTGTCTCCTACAGGACTGGTGTATTGGTATTAGCAGGGGTATTTTTATGACATATCGGCGGGTCTCTGGGAGATCAGTAAAGCTTGATTTTATGAAATTCAAATCCTTAAACTGTTTCCTGCCCCAGGTGGGATTCGAATCTCCACCTCTCTACCAATTGAGCCACTGCAGGTAGTTTAGTGTACACAGTATAGTGTTGTAGACTACTGAAATAGTTTTATGTGTTCAGTAGAGATTCTTCATATCTCAACGTAGGACTGACAGGTTTTAACTCACCGCGTCCTGTGCACGTATGGGTATGTCACAACTTTTTTTCACGTTGAAACCCGACGAAGTATCGGTATGTTCTGCAATTGCGAGGTCCGTCATTTGCCCATTTTTCAAGATTCACGGGTGATTTTTGGTTGACATATGTGGGAGACCTTCCTCTACCAGCCGCCAGGCGGTCACATTGACTGACCCCACGTGACCCCCGCATGCCATTGTCTTGGCAACTCACCTGTTAGCAGTGACCTGGCCAGTAAGGACATGTCGTGACGCGGTCTTTTCGACAATGAAATTCAAGCCGCCCTTGATGCCTTCACAAGCGAGTGTGATTCCCCAATCGATGACAATGTGGAGGACAAAGATTACATGGCGCCAGAGGAAGATACGAGCTTAAGTGATGAGGTAATGTCACCAAGGGAACTGTGGTATGTTGATGTCTGATGACAGAAACGCTGTTATCGCCTAAATTAGTGTGTGAAAACCAATATATACTTGTACTACATATATATTCGTACCAAGTGAACAAATACATACCTATTCTGAGCGGTTTGCAATAGTTACCCCTACCATAGAAAAAGTGACAGAAGCAGCGCGGCTTCACAGAAGACAGTACCAGGTGTTCAGAGGGACACCTGCATAACACACTTATAAGCTCAGGTGAGCACTTTTTTTGGTATTTTCCAAAGTTTCTCATAAAAAGCAGAAGTTTGAGCAAAAAAAAAAAAAAAAAATCGAAAATCTGCTGGGATTGCAGGGGGGGGGGGGAATCATTGGTGAAAAATCTGCCGAGATGTCCCGGGGTAAATATTACTTTCTCAGCATCATTCAGTTCCCTGCTGTTTCCACTTTCACACTGATGAATGACAGACGATTAAGCTGGGTTTATGTTTACAGTGTCTCTGTTACCACTGAAAGCTTCATTAAAACCATATTTTCTAAATATTAGCAAAACAGCTACATAATTATGGTTGGCATTGTTTAAAAAATCACAATATATCCAGAGGACATGTATTAAGAGGAAATACCGGCATTCTTCATTGAGTCATTATGAGCCAATTTGTTGCTACATTAGGACATTTAAAAGAAAGGTCTTCCTTAAAGATTGATCTTGCATTGTATACCATGATATTTTCTTCCCTATTATTAATTGCTTTTTAACATCATCATGATCTCATCATCAGCATGAAATGTATCATAGTCAATATATAATGCTTAGGAAGTTTGATGCCATCTAAACAAGAATATGGTCCAGTGTAGAATATAAAAACTTGCTCTCCCTTGGTCCAGCTCTGGGTGTAACACTGATTACTCTATTGTGATGGTGGGTGAGTGGAACTGGATGTGAAGCAAGGGTAAGGCAGTGGTTGTAATGGTGATAATATTGTGATTTTTTTTTTAAATGTAAGAAAGAAGGAACCAAAGGTTAAGAGCCCATGAACCATTCCTTTCAAGGAAAAACAAAAACAAAACAAAAGAGAGCCAAATTCAAGATCCGTTCATTACGATATGCCTAGTGACACTGCATTTGAGAGACTGGAGATCATAGGAAGTTGGAAATACAGATAGAGGGAGACAGTTCCAGTGCTGACCTGTTGTATAAATGAAGGACTGGGAGTAATGGTTAGAAGTGTCCAGAAAAGAGGCGCAAATGCGGTACCAGACCAGTGGGGTACGTCCGCCATCCTGCAGCAGGGGTGCATGCAGACATTGCATTATGTCAGTGACTGGTGAAACAACAATAGTAGAAGACTAATGATGCACCAGTGCAGCGAAGAAGAAGGGTTTTAAAGGAGTCATTATAGAGAAGAAGGTATTGAAATGAGTGAGATTTGACTCCAGTCTTTTTAGAAGAGCTATTTTCTGTGGTGAGAACCCCCCCACACGAGAATTGTGCTATACACAACAGCTATTAACATTCACATACAAAGTCAACAGTTGCACAAAAGAATTTGAATTATGGAGTCTACTTACCACTCCCTAAGTAACGGAACCAGATATTGGAAGAACAAAACAATGTGTTGTCTTTCTATGTTAGGTACCGAGAAAAAAGACATCAAATGTATTGAGAAATAACGAACGACTGAGTTGTGCAGTACTGAATATATGAGATATTGCTGTGGAAGATTTTCACCATGATTGTTACCAAAAAAAAAAAAATATATGGTGTCTTTTCCCTCAGTCAGAAAAACAGTCATGTCATAAACCGGGTATAACATATCTTCGTTCCGTGATTGCTAAAGCAGTTGTTGTGGTGAATCTGATGAGACTGTTAGAAATGTGAAGAGTGGAATCATCAGTGTAGGAATGGACTGGGTTGGAAATGACGCTCAAATCATTAACACCATTAACCCGCCAATCCCCCCCCTCCTCCTTATGGGTAATTTCCGAGATTTGGGGAAAAATACCTTACTTCAAACCCTAATATATGTCAAACTAAATAGCTAGAGAGAAAAATGAAGATTCATAAGACTCACCAACTCTTCCCCTTTCAAATGATACTATCTTGAGGTCTCCAGGTGGTCCCGTCGATGAGTAAGGGTAAGTTGAAGACGACTGGTTTTACACGCTTAGATGGGCTGGTTCCAAGCACCTGCCACTGACAGTGACCTTCGACTCGCTGCCTAGCATTGGCAGCACCGACAGGAGTGGTGATTGTAACACTGCCCCACTGTCCTTGGAAGGAATATGGAAAAACCTAATCACTCCTTGAATTTTCCTTACTCACCCTCATAAAGATGAGTCATCACCCTGTCCATGTGGCTCCCCAAAGGGTTTTCCACCTGTTTCATACTACCATTATGCTCCGTAGGTGGGTGGGAAAAGAACAACTCTTTCATTTTTTGTACTTATGTCTTCTACGACACTTATAATTGCACTTGACATCACAATTACGGGTAATTGCACTTTGACAAGTAAATGCTGTGGCTGTTTCATGCTGTATGGTTGAGTATGAGGTAATTACTTGTAGTACAATTCAGACTAATTTGTGCTAATCAGGGACATCAGAAAATCTTACAAATGTTATATACAGCTTACATTATTTGTGCTTCACATCACAAATATGCATATGCTCAAATACTCAGCACTATTTCCTGAGGATTGAGGGGAAAAAATTTGTTATAGCCAACAAGGTAATATTCTTTCATGCCAGCTCACTAGTGGTTGTTTTTCATGTAACAGGTAGGCTAACTCAAGGTATTTCCAATAATTTTTTTCACCAATAACCAATAAACAGTAACACTTCTTGCATTGCACTTGCAGAACTTATTCTAAAACACTCATATCATAGCACTTACTGGAAATTACTTAAAGTATATAACATTTCACTTGTGTTTAAAAAACACACTTGTGTATACGTGTATACTATATACATTTTCCCACACACCTGCTCAGTAATCACGCTCAGAGTTATACTCACAAAAACATATAGGGCATATTGGGACCTTGCACTCTGCAAATTGGTAGGGTGTCTCTTTTCATGCTGGGGGACGGCATTTTGTCCTGCTACAGATGTGGCACCGTCTGTATGCCTGGTGACCTGCTGTGGTACGGCCACTCTCTACCAGCCTGTACCGCCGGAAGTAGTCTGCACAGCTTAGCCTTTCCACTGTAGGTGCTGTCTGTGTCCCCTGGCAAGCACCTGGCACCTGTACAGTTGAATACTCTTCGAAGAGTTCACATGCAGGCTCTCTCTCAAACTCTCATAGAAAGTGAGGTTTCCCGACGAACTCTAGAACAGTAGGAAACTATTCAGCATGGCGATATCAAGGTGTAAAAACACCGTCTTGTACCACCTGCAGGACTTGCACAGGCAATCAACCTCACCAATTTGCATGTCCGATTTATCAACAAGGTGCATATTGATAACATAATCATTGACAGCATCTGGCTTCAACACGGGTTCCCAGTATATGCACGGAGTGACTTTACAGTATGCTGGAGGTTACCGTTCCCTTCTCTATTAAGCGTAAATTAACCTAACCTAACCAAACCTAACCTTATCCTAGATGAACCTAACCAAAATAAACCTAAATTAAACTAATTTTAATTCACGAAATGACTAATTTCACAATCTGCTTGTAACATACATATTATATCTTTATTTATATATATCCATATATCGACCTATAGTTGCCTACAGTTCGATAAGACATCCAACTATCTTCCTGGCACATGTATTTCATACAATGTTATTGATAAATTACACAAAATTTGAGATAACATGCAGATACTTTCAAAATAGAAGCTAAATGGCCATTCGGCGCATGTGCACTGAGTGGAATGGCAACTTTCAGCATAAGTCACTCCGTGCATATGACACCGGTCCTGTAGTCCATTTTTCCCGTTTCCTCAAACACAACCTTATGTACTGTTGACAACGTGTTAACTCGTCTCTTGTCATGGCAGAGAAAGGCTAAAATGTTGCCACATTTCTTGGTAAGAAGGGTTCCTAAGGTATCTGCTGGGAGTACAGAGAAATTTTTTCTGTTTACCCGAACAGTTCCACAGGACCCAGTAGGCTACCATGTTCAAGCAAATACTTGGTCAGTGCCGGGGCCATATAATAATTATCAATGTATAGCATGTGGTGCCTGTTGAAATACCTTTACGTCAGCACTTTCATGACTGATGCCGAGAAACCATGATAATAATCACTAGGTATATCAACATCCGTATCTGGATAAACTATCACATTGAGCACATATCCAGTTTTGCAGTTGCAATGGACAAAGAATTTCAGCCCAGAGTGGTGACGCTTGGACGGCACATACTGAATAAATGCCAACCTGTCACAGAATAACACCAGCGACTCGTCAATTACCGCTACCTGAAATGGAAAAAAAAAACTGTAAAATGACTCCTTGATCATTGTTAGAATGGGTCTAATTCTCCACAACCTCTCGTTTGGTGCAGGCCCATAATTTCTATTGAAATTGAGGAATCTTAGGATGGCCTGTCACGGGCCATATGATTACCGAAGACAGGTGTGCCCTCAAGTTCATCTACCGACCAATAATCATGGAGCACAATGTTTTCTTACGTATGCCATCAGCATGGTAAGGGCTAGTCACACAAACAACTCCCCCACATCCACAGGTTGCCAGTCCCTCATGTGTGTGCCTTCGCTGGCAGCCACATCCAGCCACCGTACACTCATAGCCTGGTGGAAATTGATTTCATCCACCAGGTATTGCATGATGGTGGTTGTGAATATTACCCTGAAAATGTTACTAATAGTCCAGGGCCTTGGGGGAAGCTCATCTTCCTGCACACCTGCTCCTTCCTCATCAAACATCAGCACAGAGGGCTCAAATCCTGCTCTTTCCTCCCAGACAGATGTATCCACTCTACCCACACCTGGTAAAGCGGACCGTTTGCCATGTGCAGCACGGATGTTTTGTGCGTGCACGCCCACGGGCAGAGGGTGAGAAGGAGGGAGAGGGAGAGGTGTGGGAGATAGGGAAGTAAGGGGGTGATGACTCACTTGATGCAGGCCTTCCCTGGAGAGACACTTCCTGCTAAGTAACACCACGTGGGGCCCATGTGGAAAATTCCACTCCTGAAGGGCCCAGTTGTGGTGATTCCACCCTTAAAGTACTCTGCTGAGGTGCAGGTGGACCTTCGAGGGTGAAACAACAACGAGCAGGCTGTGACACTGGTGGTGAGACAGCTCATCGGCGTTTATTTTGCAGATGAACGTCAACTCCATGCTGACCAGCCCGGTCTGCTTGGTCATCTCTTTCCTCTTCCTCGGTGAACTCGTCACTGACGAAGGCCCTGCCCTCCTCCTGCAAGAGTCTGAGAGCCTTTTCAGGCGTTTCAAAGCGAGAAGAGGTAGGAGGGCGAGAGTGTTCACTCTCCACATGATGACCTCTCTTTGGAAGAGTACCCTCAGTAAGTGAGGACACAGTGTTGTCCAAGGCACGACCGATGGCACTGTCACTGAGCCCTTTCCCTGGCACTAAGGGCAGAACTTTGGCAAGGATCGTTGATGAAATCGGCCTGTGCCCTGAGGGATGGAATCAGATGAGGACGTTGATGAAAACATGGCTCTTCACTCTACCAGTGCCGTGTACAGACTGACCCGTGCATCAGTGGGGTACCTGGGGGACCTACCTACCCTATGCATGTCATAGAAAATGGTCACGAGTTCAAAGAGTGGCGGGAAGATGCATGCAGCTACTCCTGTCAACCGGCAGCGCTCTGCACCCTGAATCGTGATGGCTATACACGTAACCGGAGTAGGGGTTAATGTCAGCTTTTTGATGACAAAAGTTGGCCATATACATGCAAAAACATAGAATAACCGAAGAGAAAGCCAGAGATGACGGCCTTCATAGAAAAATAAATAGTAAGTGTCATCTGGAAATAAAAAGTCTTCCAAACTCAGCCATTGAGATAGCATTTCCAATATTAAATGATTAACCAAAGCCTCGGAAGTGAGATGACCATGAGCCACACTGAGCCAATGAAACATCCCTAGTGAAATCCATACTGGTGATCAAAAGGGGTATGAGCGACAATTTTCAAAATCTTCTTGTTATCAAAAACTTAAGACATACAGGATAGTGAAGCAAGCTGGCGATTGTTTGAGAGTTGGGATGTGTCACCCTTCTCAAGGGCAAGCTGAATAATAACAAAATTACAGTAAAAAAATGTATAAGATGAAAGGTAAAGACGAGAGTTTGCAAAGGTTGCATGTCACCATAGAAATGAAGTAATTAAGCACAACAGGGCAGACTCCATCAGAACCGTGCACTTCGTTAGCATTAGGCAAATGAGAGCAAGAGGTAAAACTTTGCAGGAAATTGAAATGAAGTCACAAGCTGGGGAAAGTGGAAGGATTGCACCGGATCCTCCAAGGAGGAATTAAACGAGAACTTTAGGTAAATAGTTCAGCACTGAGACTGAAATGGCTACAGGCCATAGGATGGAAGAGAGAAATCGTTTTATTTCAGAGGGTTCTGGGAACGTGCCAATAGGAGCAAGAATAATTTGAATAAGAGAGATGAAATTAACTAAAGTATCTTTAGCAAGACGAACAGCGCACTTAGTACGATTTCTGACAGAGATGTAAAATGTAATTTTTTTTTTTTTTTTTTGACACCTCCATTTTGTGGACTGTAATAGAGCTTGCGTGAATGAACTATATATATATATATATATATATATATATATATATATATATATATATATATTGATAATTACCGGATAAGAGAAAAGACTATATGCTTCCATGACCAGGAAGATAACCTCCATAAATCGCTCAGCACACTCATACGGAGTAAGAAAGTGTAAAAAGTCCTAGAGGATCTTCGGTCCTCAATTGCCAAAATGTCATAAGCACTACATCCTGAGAGGGTCCACCGGCCCTACTGGAGCAATAAGACAGACTGCAGAGATAGGACTGTGATTGAAGGAGTCTAGCGAAGAAACGAGACGACAGAGAAGGGAAAATGAATGGTTGTAAAAGAAGGATTTTAGTATGTTAGAATTCAACATACATACGAAAACATACGACAGGGTAGGGTACAAGTTGTTCCAAATCATTAAGTACAAAATGGTGAAGGCTCATTTTCCAGGTCGTTCAGTGAATGGAAAAGAGAACCCAAAGTGGTAGTGAACACTGAAATGACTTAAAATGGATACTTGGAAGAATATAAAAAAGGAAATACATGTTTTCTGTTCTGCGATTAAAATAGAAACATATGTTTGATTCGTCTGTTGAATCAGGGAATCTGTAAACAGTATAAATATATAAAAACAGAAAATGAGAAGAGAGGCAAGGTGTGAGTGTGGAGAATGCAGGAGATTCATGTTCAGGGAAACAGGATGGGATGTACTGTAATACGTATACACACAACAAACTTCAGCATAAAATTAGTACACAGAAAATAGAAGGATAAAGAAAAGGGTATGCTAGCAGTGGCGTCAGACAAAAAAAAAAAAAAAAAGTCCCACTGTGGAAAAGAGTATGAGGTATAGAGGAGAAGTGTGTTCAAAGTACAAACTGAAGGAACTGTCAGAAGGTTCCAGAAGTAAACAGAAATAGTATCAAACGCCAACGATATCTCATTTGATCGTCACCGAGAAAGTGATGCTGAGGGCATATATTCCTATCCCCCTCCCTGGGACTTTAAGGTTTGGATTTGTTTCCCCGTTAAGAAAATTATGAAACAGAATGTGTGTTGTGTCATGTTCAAGTAGTTTAGTGTACACGGTGTAGTGCTGTAGACTACTGAAATAGTTTAACATGTTCAGTACAGATTGTTTGTATCTCCACGTAGGACTGAAAGGTGTTAAGTATTAATTTATCAACTTCAGTTCCTTGCTGTTTCTAGGTCCACGTTAATGAATGTCAGACGATTATGCTGGGTTTACGTTTACAGTTTCTCTGTTACCACTGAAAGCTTTGTCAAAGCCATCTTTTCTTAAATATGAGTAGAACAGCCAGATACTTATGGTTGGCATTATTTAAAAAATTATTATCTTAGTCTATTACTTGCCAAGATGCCCAGAGGACATATATTTAGAGGAAATACCGGCAGTCTTCACTAAGTTTATGAGCCGCATTGTTGATACGTTAGGACACTTTAAATACAGTATATATATATATATATATATATATATATATATATATATATATATATATATATATATATATATATATATATATATATATATATATATTCCAGTATTGATCTTGCATTATATACCATGATATTTTCTTCTCTATTATTCGTTTCTTTTTAATATCATCATGATTTGCATCATTAGCATAAAAGGTGTCATATTCAATATACAGTATAATGCTCAGGAAGTTTTACGCTGTCACTCATCTAAACGAGGACATGGTTCAGTCCAGGATTAAAAAAAAAAAAAACTTGCTCTCCCTCGGTCCAGCTCTAGGTGTAACACTTATTAATACATATTGTGACGGTGGGTGGGTGAGTGTAAGCAGGTGTGATGCAAGGGCAAGGGAGTGGTTATAATTTTGGAGATAATATTGTAATGGTGGGTGACAGCGGGTGTGAAGCAAGGGTAAGGCAGTGGTTGTAATGCTGGTAATAATATTGTGATGTTGGATGACGGCAGGTGTGAAGGAAGAGTAAGTCGGTGGGTGTAATGCTGGTGATAATATTGTGATGGTGGGTGACGAGGGTGTGAAGCAAGAATAGGTCAGTGGGTGTAGTGTTCGCCACTAGTGCTAAGCTGGCTGTAGAGACAGAACTATGGCACCTCAACCCCCGGCTGAAGCATAAGGAGAAAACTTATGTCGTTGGACAAGAGATAAAAATTTAAGGAGATTATAACAGAAATCTAACTCAGTATATTTGTTGCTGTATTGAAATTTTTGGGTATATATTATCCGGGATCCTATATATTTCCAGTGCGGTGTACATTTTCCCATAAAAAGGGATTTACATCTTAGTTGTTGACATATATTTCTTCCTTTCTGTCCTTAACCCGTAGCTGAGGGTTATAATAACCACATTGCTTCTGGAACTTAGTCTTTCCTTCTTCCTTCTGTTTAAGTGTCAGTCACTCACTGTCTATTATCATGTCCTTAACATTTCATTTCCTTAACTAATTCACTGAGATATCTTCACGGGATCAACAAAATCCAATGATGGAGGTTATGTTCTATATTTTCATTCGCAGAGGTCGTTTATCAGCTGAATTAAATCTGCAGGGAAGGTCGGAAAATATCAAAGAGATCATCGTAATAAATGGCATAAAGTTCTTGTTCGTAACCAGCCACAGTCCCTCCTCCTGTAACACTCTAACGTCCCTCCCATTGTCAAATGCAAATTTGTACTGTACTTTTCACTTAGTTAAGTCTCCCAGCCACCCAGTTCTTATTAACCCTTCTGGCCAGCCTCATTCTGCATTCGCTTTATACTATTAACTTTTACTTATACCACATCAACCTCCACTCCGCATTTATCTCTCTTGCCCTTTCTGTACCCAGCGGTGTAGCAAGAGTATGTGTCAATCTAAGCTACATCAAGGCGTTTTGCTGAGAAGCTTGCGCATTAAAAGTATTAGGCATGATTTGTTAATTCCATCAACTTTTATTCCACCTGTTTAATATGCATTTTTTTTTTTATGTTGCTCAGTAGCAGATCACGTGCGTTTTCTGATTAAAGAAAGTTTGTGTTCTTGCCAATCATCTAAAACCACTCTGCTGGAAAACTGAAAATGATGTGCTGTGCACATTACACGGTGCCATTACTTCTTAACCTGTCCATTGTTACTGTTAAAAAAAAAAAAAAAGTAACAATACTAATCATTAGGTAAAAAATGTAAATGTAAAACTGAAAATTACCCAGAGAAAGGGTTGTTACCGGATAAATTGTTTCCCTGCTCCCTCTTAAGCTTATTATTCTGGATCGCCTGAATGAAGGGAAGCGTGAACAGTGCACGTGGAGATTACTATATACTAGAATAAGGAAGCTAGAGAGAGAGAGAGAGAGAGAGAATTATCTATCTATCCATCTCTCTCTCTCTCTCTCTCTCCTCTCTCTCTCTATATATATATATGTGTGTGTGTGTGTGTGTGTGTGTGTGTGTTTGTGTATTACAGTTTGACGCATCTTGGAACTAAGACACGGAAAGATTTCATATTGAGTCAGTATTCAAGGAAAATGTCAAGCAGTTTAAGTCCCAAAATCCAATGACGTATTATTTATGTGATTCTTACTACAGTTAGATGATTTTATTCAGCTTGGGAAAGTCTTTCCGCTCTGGCGGGTTTAATGTAATGCTCAGAATTTATTGAAGATTATGGTGAATGGGGTAGCGTGATCTTACTTGAGATGGCGTGAGTAGTTAGATATTAGCACACTTTCCGGGCCACTCAGTCTCGTCTGTACCACTCCTTGGAGGATAGCAAAATACAAACTCACAATATCTTAACTACGATTTACTAAGTATTAAGAACTGAGATGCAGATTACACTACAAACTGGGAATGACACCAAACAAAATATAATAAGGATCTATATGAACAGAAATATGAATCTTCTCAAACTGAATATTCAGAGAAAACTGTTACACTTTTCGGAAAAATGAATCTTTACGAACTAAATTAATATTCAATAATGATGATTTACAGTATAACTCCAGAAATATGTGTCTTTACACACTAGATTAATATCCCAAGAATAATGATACGCATGAATATCGTCCCGTGGTCTCTGACGGACTCGTCGAGAAGAAACTTAAAGATTATCACCAAAGAATATTTTCTAAGATTAAATGCACGATAACTGAATAATCTTATATAAACTAGACGCAATAATCAAAAGGACCAATAATCACATGGACCGTAATCAAATAGACATATTGACCGGCCGATATTCACTTTGATTCCATGAACTAAAAGGGGGGAGGGGGGCATTTAGTGTGCCAGCGGCTAGGCCGCGGCTAGAACGCCCGAATCCTTGGGATGCGAACCACGGCCCTCCACAACTCTCGTCTGGAAAGATGAAAAGAAGCGATGATCTCATTATTAACCACAAGAAGGATCCGGGGAAAATATCACTGATTTACCTCATGAACGTATATGATGACTTAATACACGAGGGAGAGAAAAAGACGGGGGGGAGGGGTTGAGAGCGGCAACCTGCAACGATGAAAAGAAGCGATGATCTGATATTTTTTATTTCGGCCTATCGACCATTGGGACCAAAGCCCCTGGTAATTAAGGTCATATATGTATATATATATATATGTATATACATATACACATATATACATACATATACAAACATATGTATATACATACATACACACACTTATACTTCCATGCATATATACAGAGACTTTCATGCACTCGTACATATATATATATATATATATATAATATATATATATTTTTGGTTTTATTTATTTTTTTATTATTTGACCTTACATTATTTATAAACAAATATACCTAATCTACAGACCCTAAAACTAATCACCTAACAGACAAATCGCTAACCTATACTAAATCCTAAAAAGACAAATAGCTAAACCTACAGTAATGATTAAAATAAAAATACTTCGAACAAGAGAACACCATCGACTGCAGATATGTAATGCCTCTCTACATTACATATATACCTGCATTCATCACTTGGTGACTGTCAGTCGAGGCACAACCTAATATAGAGGACATCAATATATGAAATGGAACCAGACGAATCCATATACGTCAGCTGTCGGCCCTAATTAGAATAACTTAAACAAGATGATACAATATATTCACGTAATAAGTACAAGAAGAGAAGGACCTCGCCCAACCGACCACCATCGACTGCAAGTCCCCAGTACCTTTTTATATTGCACACTTGCACTCATCAGCTGGTGACTGTCAGGCGAGGAACGGGGTTTAATGTAGGGGAAATCTATATTAGACATAGATCAGTGGGAAGGAGGAACTATTTCAAATATGTCAGCTGTCAACCCTAATTAATAGTACAATATATACTGTACATATTTACCGCTGATAAAAACCATAACCATATAGTAAAAAAGTCACATCACTCTGATCAGTCCGGTCTCTCTCAAGAAAGCCATCAATTTATCAGTTATAACAATGTCCCCATCACCCAGGATGGTGGAAAGGGTGAAGGGGACATCTGCTGCACTGCAGTGATGTATAAGTGAAGCCCTTTCACGAATAAAACGCCGACAGCGCAGAATGATATGACTGATAGATAACACTGCATCACAGATGTCACAGTGCGGTAGGAATCGTCTTTCCATATAAGGTTTCATGTGCGTTAGGATGGTGGCAATAAGCCACAAACGAGCCAACACTTTTTCTTCCAGGTGACTGGGACGGTTGGCAGTGTCCCAGTTGCCCAGGAACGGCTTGCGTGGTGGAATATTTAGTCTGGTCCACTGACCTTGCCACAGATGATTTATTGATTTCTTTCCGAGAGAGAGACTCGACCGTAGATCACGAGGAACGTCCCAAGTCTCCTCGAGCTCTACAGCCAACTTTGCAAGTAAGTCAGCCTGCTCATTGCCGTAGATACGACAATGACCAGGCACCCAGATCAGCGTGAAGGACTTGTTGCATGAATGCAGTTTATTAACAATGCGGCCCTGGATCTCATTAGAATCCGTAGTGCAAGAAGCAATCGCCTGAAGGGCTGATTTTGAATCTGAAAATATGACAAATGAGTGATGCCTAGAATTGAGAGCATAGTCTATGGCTTTGTCAATAGCAAAAAGTTCGGAGGTAAACACAGATGTATGAGTCGGCAACTGATACCTGAGGGCACATGCAGTCGACCATACATTTGCACCCACACATTCACTTGACTTGGAGCCGTCGGTGTACAATTGGTGGGACCCAAAGTGATGCACGATGATATTACGAAACAGGTGGTGGACCTCTGCCTCCGGCGCCTTGGTCTTCGGTGCTGGGAGCCACGACACATCAACAGTGAATCCAGGTGGCACACAAGGCGCTATATTTTTAATCACCAACTGGCCACAGTTACTGAGGTCCACACCAAGCTCCTGAGTCAATAAGTGGAGGCAAATGGCAAGTGGCCAACGCATCCCCCGCATGAGATGGTGGTATTGATGCAGGGGGATACAGGCCACATTGCCGATATTACTTTTCCTTGATGTTCTTAACTGGTACGACAATGCCAGGTGGTCACGGCGAATACGGAGGGGAGGCACATTCGCCTCCACTTCCATATGACCTACACGGGTACACTGGATGGCTCCAAGATTCATTCACAAAAATTTATTCTGAAACACATCCAATCCTTCCATCGTGGCATCAGATGCCGAGCCATACACCTGTGCGCCATAATCTAGCTTCGATCAAATAAGGGACTTATACACCATTAATAAAGATTTTCTGTCGACACCCCATGTAGTACCCACTAGGTACTTGAGGACATTTAAAGGTTTATCACAATGAGCAATCAAATTGTTAACATGAATTCTGAAGCTCAAACGAAAATCAAAATGTATTCCCAAAAACTTTACAGAATTTTGAAAAGGTACCACCTGTTTATCCAAAGTTAAACACAAATTAGGTATGTTACGAGTCATAAAAACTACAGCGGCACACTTAGGGATGGAAAACTTAAATCCCCACTGTAAGGCCCATTCATGGACGGAGTCAAGGGCTGCTTGAATCCGCCCAGCCGAAAACTGTGCATTATGGGAAGAGTGCTATATTGCACAATCGTCAGCGTAGAGCGAGTTTTTAAGATTCCTCGGGATGGGAGCTGATGACAGAATATCATTGATCATAATGCTAAATAAAGTGAGATTAAGCACACTTCCCTGTGGCACCCCGTTTTCCTGGATAAATATATCCAATGTTACGTTATGGGGCAATTTGACAGAGAAAGTGCTGTCCCTTAAGAAATTTGAAATAAAAATAGGCAAGTTTCCTCTTAAACCATAAGTATAGAGCTTCATTAGTATACCGTGTCGCCATGTCATGTCATAGGCTTTATGGATGTCCAAGAACACCCCTATCATGAATTATTTATTGGAAAATGCCTCTGAAATACAATGCTCCAAATTCATGAAATGATCTAGTGAACTTCTGTATTTACGGAAACCACATTGTTGATAATTTAACAAATTCTTTGACTCTAAAACAAAATGAAGCCTATTGTTTACCATTCCTTCCATGACCTTACATAGACAAGAAGTCAACACAATAGGATGAAATGAAGTGGGATTCATAAGACGACCAGCGTCTTTGGGTATCGGTACGACATGCGCAAAGTGCCATGAGTTTGGGAACGTTCGAGATGCCTAAATATCATTGTACAATGCTAACATCTTAATCAGGTTGTCCTGATTAAGATGCTGGATCATACAGTACATGATGGTGTTTGGTCCAGGGCTGGTGTCTTTACAGGATTTAAGGGCAAGGAGCAGATCATCTAGTGTAAACTCTTGGTTGTATGGAAAGTCTACGTCTTCTGTGGCAAAGTCTATTATCTGATGTTGGAAACACTGGTCGTAATTGGCTGAGCTACTTACATGAGAGAAACTCCTGGCAAGGATGTTAGCAACGTCCACCTGCAGGGTGGTCACAGGGAAGTATGGGCCTTTATTATTTAATATTCTTATAATGGACCAGACTTTACTTAATAGTGTAGTACGAGTCACCGTGGGCACAAAGGACTGCCAGGAGTCACTTTTGGCCCTTATTATTCTCCTTGCCTCAGTCCGTGCCTGTTTGTATGCAATAAAATGTTCGTCAGTAGGCTGACTATCAAAAATCCTGTATCCCCTATTGCGTTTCCTTAATGCTTGTTGGCAATCCAGCGTCCACCAATGTGCTTTATGCGTCACATGAACTGTAGAAGTCTTTGGAATAGCAGCCTCAGCTGCGTGTTTTAAGGAACTGGTTAGATTTTCAGCCTTAACATCTATGGTCTCCCCAGATATTTCTGAGTTGGCGATCCTTGAGAATGATCCCCAATCTGCTTTCTTATAGTTAAATTTTGGGGGTGGAGGGTCCGAGATAATATCGTGTGTATAAGAATGAGAGATGGGTAAATGATCACTTCCCAAAGAGTCGTCGTAAGTGTCCCACGAGAAATCTTGATGTATACCAGGGGAGGCCAGAGATAAGTCAATGGCCGAAAAGTTACCAGTACGATCATCTACACGAGTCGCTCTACCATCGTTCAGAAGACAGAGGTTGGACTGTAGTATGAGGTCGGCTACTTGCTCACCACGACCATCTTTCCTCAAGCTACCCCATTGATACTGATGGCCGTAAAAGTCGCTCAACACTAACTTATTTCCAGGAAGATCATCATTACCGATCAGCTTAGGCGACATTGTGTATGGTATCATTCATACGAGAGATAATAAATTATCCCCGAAATTTGAGGGCCCATACAGACTGATCAATAAGACAGGAAACAAAGTTGTAATTAGGTCACTGTCAAATAGCAAAGAAAAACAAATTCATGTTGATCATTTGAAACGGATACCAAGGGAATTAGCCAGCAATTATAAAACCTTGGACACCCCCGAAAAAAAGAAAATTACTCGTGAAACCAATCAAGAAGACAACAACAATTACAAAAATGAATTACGGTCGGATACCAAACAAACAAACATAGGTGCAATTGTGCCTAGAAATGCTACAGTACAACATTTACACGATCTAGATATCGATTTAAACTCCTTCTGTAAGTAGTTATGGAGCGTGTGACTTGGGCCGCCTTACTGAAACACCCGCACCCGTCGTGTCCACCATGGTACCAACTATGATATGTGGTATCTTGACCATATAATATGTAAATCTTGAGATTTGGTTTTAGTTTTCGTGTAGTCGAAGACAGGAGAAGTTAAAGATGGATACAGGGTCTTGATCGTAGTTTATTATCTTCAAGGAAAAGTTTAAGTTGAGCAGTGTATGCATTACACAGGAACTTAATTTACTAGCTAAGTTCTCGTTGGCCCCCTTGTGTCTCTGCCTCTCTCCACAACCTCTCGGTTCTATGGCTAGCCCCTTTCTGACTCTCTAACTCTTCCATCCTTCTCTACGAGGGCTAGTGTCACATGTAATGCCTATGTGTGAAGTTTCTAGAAGCCTGTATGTCTGTGTGTATGTAGCATTTCTGGTGCACTTCTAGCATTCCTTTACTAAAATCTTGCAAGCTCATTTCCTTTTCCCACACCTAGTTTGAGTGATGTTCCTATCTATTATACTATCTGAGTTGTATTATAATAATGTAAATTCCTATATCTATCTATCATGCTATGTATTATGATTTGTGTTATTATAATATAGAGTCCTAACAGTCTATGTTATCACTAATATGGGTGATCTTTGTCGAATGGCCACTTAAGTTGCCAGTAGTAGCTCGCCCCTGAATCTGGTCTTTCAGAAAGTACATCATCATAAACAATAGGCATGTGCTAAGATACTCTTCAACTGGTAACCCTGGGTCTTATGATTTTCCAACGGGTATTTTTTTTAGTTCAGTCCTGAACTGATCACGGAGATTCTTGAATTTGTTCCTGGCTGCATCATCTGTAAAGGTGAAAAACGTATATATATATATATATATATATATATATATATATATATATATATATATATATATATATATTGTACATTATGTGTTCATACAATACGTTCATTTCTGTCTTTGCTGGTTTCTGGCCACTGTATCTTCTTTACGAGAGATGGCTTTTGCATTCAAGATGGAGAAATCAACTATTGGTCAAATTGGCTATGAAACCTGCACCATGAATTATGATGTACTTCAACCTCTATACATGCCAGTTCCAAATGAAACAATTTGCAAACAGTCAGCTGATGAATTTGCATCAAAGTGGAACTTCCCAAATTGTTACGGTTGCATTGACGGGAAACATATACGACTCAAATGTCCAAGTGGTAGTGGTTCTGTGTTCTACAACTACAAACAATTTTTTTCTATAATCCTACAAGGTGTTGCTGAAGCAAATTACAGGTTCTTAACGATAGACGTTGGTCCTAGGGGCAAGCACAGTGATGGAAGAGTGCTCAGGGAAAAAAATCTCTACAGATAGCATGGAAGAAAATGTTTTCAGTTGTCCTCTTCAGAGCAAGTTACCCAACTCATCACTGAAATTGCAGTATGCGCTATTGGGTGACGAAGCTAGTCCCCTCCTCTGGAATTTAATGCGACCTTACCCGAGGCAAAATTTAAATCGTAAAGAGTATTTAATTGTCGTTTGTCCAGGACCAGAAGATGTGTTGAATGTGCTTTTGGAATTATGACTACAGAATTTTGCATATTAACTAAACTTATAGAAGGATCTGTAGATAATGCCATGCTCATCACTAAAGCTGTATTCATTGTACACAATACGATAACTGAAGAATACGACATCAATGCATCGGCACACCAGACTAGGGAAGAAAACCCTAATATTGTTCAGTTATCAAGTTCAGCAGAAAAAAGCCACAAAGGAATAGCTAGCAATGTGAGAGAGGCCTTCACAGAGTTCTTATGCTCCAATGGAGGGTCAGTACCCTGGCAAAATTACCTAACATTAGCCTAATCATCCCAGTGCTGTACGTATGTAGATTTTCTCTCTCTCTCTCTCTCTCTCTCTCTCTGGTACTGTCCTCCACGATATCGCTGGGAAATTTTAGCAGCATTACGTCCTACATACATTACGTACGTAGTACACACCTCACTGTCCCTTCCATCAATAACAGTCTTCTAATGCTGTGTGTGTGTGTGTGTGTGTGTGTGTGTGTGTGTGTGTGTGTGTCACTGTAACGGAAATTATTTGGAAAATAGCTTATTCACCAAAATAAACTCACCAGAAACTCCTAGTTTTTCTGCAATAGTTTTCCATTGCAGTGCAGTGTGTGTTCTCTGTGCCTCTTATTGGAGGCATCCCAAAGGCAGGGAGTCAGAGAAACCTCAGGTATTAACGTTTCTATGTCCATTTCTGGAACTCAACTCGCGCGAAAATACTGTAGTCAACTGTCAAGAGTTGCCACTTTCCGTCGCGCCAGCTCATGGTGTTGCCAGCTTTAGATTGTCGGCACTACAGCGCTCCCACTTTTGGGGGAAATTTCACTAGATTGGAGAATTTGAATGATTTTAGTGACAAATCTAGGGAAATGGAAAAATTTAGGGAAATCTAGGGAAATCTTGGATCAGTATCAGAAAAAAGTCCAAATTTCTGTAATAGGACACCACTGCCATCAAAAGGTGTGATCAAGTACAGTTGTTAAACCCTTTCAGTGCCTGTTGTTTTATATCTGCTCAATATAATCGTCTAGGGTTACTCAATATAACAAATGTCATACTGTCATTAGCCCTGTCAGGGGGTTAATCTGCTTGTAAACCTGTTCTATGATGGATAACGTTTAGTGGAAATAAGGCCACAGTATTTTTTTTTTTTTTACCAAAGCATAATGTTTAGTGGAAATAAGGCCATAGTATTTTTTTTTTTTTTTTTTTTTTGCAAAGCATAATACCAAACATTTTAGTGGAATTCTAACTTCTAAGTAATGTGTAAGTAAATCATGCTTGTATATTTCTCAACACTCCAGTTTCCAAATAGCCAACAATTTTTTTTCTGCATATATATCCTGCATATGTATTTCTACAAAACATATATGATTTTGCATCAAGAATATTATGTACTTTTTTTTTTCATTTATTTAAAAGCATGTATTCTTTGTTCCACTTCATTGTAAGCTACTGTCCTTAGTTCCCCCTCCCCCTTTTTTTTTTTTTTTCTAAGATGAGTAAATATCAGTTTTATGTACCTTTGTGGATGAATGAAAGTTATGCTATTTTATTTTTGAGATATTGTAAGTCACTGAAAGAATTATTCTTTTGCAAACCCTTTTAAGACGGGGAGTTTCTTCAAAACAAAGCAGTAGGCCTACTGTATGATTCTTGCCAGATGCTTATCAGATGTGTACAACATTTAAGTTCATATACAGTACCTGATAGAGAATTACGGTCATAGGCAGATATTATGATCATCTAATGAAAATAATAACTTATATTTTTGAGCTTTCAGTATTCCCAGTTGGTCTTATTATAATAATGTTTTTCTTATACTATTTAATGCATTTTGGGGATATTGTGACCAATCTAGGGAAATTTTCACTTCCATATGGCAAAATCCTAGACTGGCAAAGTGGGAGCCCTGGTCGGCAGTGTGTCCACGTCAACCAGTTTCTATGCTACAAAATGTCTCGCTCTAGTCCTCTTGCGCCATCTTGCTCCTAGTGTGGCCGTAGCCTAAGGCAGTGGTTGTAATGCTAGTGTTAATATAGTGATGATGCCAGTGGATGTGGAGCAGGAGTAGACCCGTGGCTATAATGCTGGTAAAAATATTATGATCGTGGGCAACGGCGGGTGTGAAGCAAGAGTAAGTCGGTGGGTGTAATGCTGGTGAGAATATTATAATAATGGGTGACAGCAGGTGTGAAGCACGAGTAGGTCGGTGGGTGCAATGTTCGCCAATAGTGCGAAGCTGGTGTTAGCGACAGAACCATGGCACCTCATCCCTTGTCTGAAGCATAAGGAGAAAACTTCTGTCATCGGACAAGAAATAAAAACTTCAGGAGATTATCCCAAATACCTAACTCAGTGTATTTCAATTCCTGCACTGAAATTTTTGGATATATATGTTTCAGGATCGTATATATTTCCAGCAAGGTGTACATTTTCCCACAAAAGGGATTTACATCTTTAGCTGTTGACAGATATTTCATCTCTGTCCTTGTCCCATAGCTGTGGGTTTTAACCCGCCCTGTCCCGTCGACGTATGGGTACATTGCAACATTTTGCATTTGCCAGTCCCAGCGACGTATCAATACGTCATGCAATTGCAAGGTGCATAATTTGCACAATTTTCAAATTTCGTGCTTGATTTTCGGTACGTATCATCGCTCGACCTTCCCCTACCTGCCACCAGGCAGGGACACTCGGCGACCCCATGCGACCCACGCCTCAGTCACTCACCTGTTAGCAACAGTCCTGCTCAGACATGGCGAAGATCTCTCTCTCAGAGAATGAAATTCAAGCCGCCCTGGAAGCCTTTACAGGTGACAGTGATTCCCCACTGGATGACGAGGTTGTTGACAAAGATTATGTGCAGCCAGAGGAGGAGGAAACCACCAGCAGTGATGAAGAAGTCCCATCCCCCAGGAAGCGGCAGTATGTGACTTACTGTGCTGCTAGAGAGGGGCAGCCGGCCAAAAAACCACATGCAACATCTTATGCACAGCCCCAACGTGATGTGGAACCCGAATTAGATGATGAGGACGAGGACAAAGACGAAGACAGAGCCATGGGACATGCTGCCACATGGTACGGACGTGATGTAATTACTCATTGTGGCCCCGAGCACACACCACGTCGGACGAGCAGGTATTGGCCTAGTATTTTGCTTGGGGAGGTAGGAAATGCCGTGGAGGGAGTGGGGAGTGAAAGGGAAAGTGCAGGGAGGAGTAGGAAAAGTGAGAGTGGCGGGAGTGAGTCATTGCTCTCCCTAGGTAGTGTGAGGCGGTGGGGTATATCACGTGGGCGAGTGCAGATGCGTCCTGTATCACGTGGGGTTGTGATGGAGGGGGAAGGTGGGGAGGAACCACTCCCAAGCACGTCTTATGCTCCACAATATCCCCAAACATGTGGGTGAGTAAGGGTGCGTGAAAAATCACGTTGTGTTGTGATGGAGGGGGAAGGTGGGGAGGAACCATTCCCCAGCACGTCTTATGCTCCCCAATATTCCCGAACTTCATCCCCACAGCCCCCTAATGTTCCTCTAGGCCGTAAGGGTAAGGGAAAGGGAAAGGGTAAAGGCAGAGGGAAGAGGAGTGAGAGTGGGGAAGCCCTCTGCACTCCTTCTCCCCAGCCTCCCCCACCAGCATCTCCTCCCCACCCAGACGAAGGCGGTGATGGAGATGATGGGGACGAGGGATTTGTGGGATGGAATTGGGAGGATGGGAGTGATTTTTCTCCCCTCATTCACCCCTTCACTGAGCAGGGGCGCGCTGGCTGCATTGCTCCCAGAATCCACCGTAATTCCACCAGGATGGATTTTTCCACCTGTTTTTTAGTGAGGCTTTCGTGGAGCAAATTGTTGACCAAACCAACCGTTTTGCAAACACCCAGCGCTGTGAGAGTGAAAGATTGGGAACAAGGGGCAGGCATTCTATCATATATGATTACCCTGTCTCCCTTTCAGAAATGTTCTTATTTTTTGCCCTGGTCCTTTTGATGGGTTTTATACGAAAGAACAGAATTCCGGCCTACTGGACAATGGACCCTGTTATGCTTACACCAATATTTGGGCAAGTCATGAGCCATAATTGCTTCCAACAAATTCTGTCACCTCCATTTTTATGATGCTGATAATCCTGCAAATGCGAACGACACAGATAAGATGAGGCGAATTAGGTTGGTCTTTGATCACCTGAGGCAAACCTTTCGTTCGTCATTTTATCCCTAAAGAGACCTCATCATAGACGAGAGTCTCGTGTTGTGGAGAGGCAATATTTCATTTAGGCAGTATATACCCAGCAAAAGGCACCGTTTTGGGTTCAAGATCTTTGTTATGTGTGACTGTAGGACTGAAGACATAGTCTTGTACACCGGTGCACAGACAGACATAATAAAAGATCGGAGTATTGGACTGTCGGGAGCAGTGGTAAAGACAATGATAGAAGACTACCTTCATCGTGGTCACGTCCTCTACCTGGACAATTGGTACACCAGCCCTCTTCTCGCTCGTTATCTACACATGCATGAAACGGGAATCTGTGGAACCGTGAAGGTGAACCGGCGTCACATGGTCAAGGTAGGACGGAAACTTGACAGGAATGAGGTTGTCTTCTTCAAAGCCAACAACATACTTGCACCTGTGTGGAACCATAATAGAGAAGTAAGCCTCTTGTCCACGGTTCACCGCCCCTTGATGCACTGTACTGATTCTGTGGATTACCGGAGCGAGAACAGGCATCACATATGGAAATCTGAGTGTGTCATGGACTATAACACAAATATGCGCCTGGTGGACCAGTCAGACTCCACGATTTCGACGGTATTGTTTGCCAGGACCACGATGAAGTGGTATAAGAATCTGTTCTTTCACTTGCTAGATATCGCTGCTCTGAATTGCCACCACCTGCACGCCATGACAATAGGAGTTCAGGAAACGTTTGAAGGGTTTCTGATGGAGCTCACAAGAGAGATGTTTGCACGGTATGCTGTTGAAAGGGCCCGACATCGAACCCGCACTGCCCCTATTGCCCAAACTCCCCTGAGAATATCCGGCTGCCATTTCCCCACTCCTATCCCTCCCCAGCCAAATACACCTAGGCCCCAACGCAGGTGTCACTGTGTAGCAATTCCCGGGTGAGACTCACCACACAGAGGAAGGACACCGTCTATGAGTGCGTTGAGTGTGACGTGGGTCTCTGTATTCACCCATGTTTCAGTGAGTATCACACCTTGATGCAGTTCTAATATGGTGTGAATATGATAGGACGCTGTAACTCTGAAGCAAATGCGACAAACAGACGCTCAGTGAAATTATAAGTCCTGTTGATCTGAAAATATTAGTATAAAGTGCATACGGATATAACATAAGTGCAAAAATAGTATGTAAGTGTATAAATATGATGTAAGTGGAAACATACCTAGCGAGGGTTTTTTGATGCGATATTATGTCGCTCAAATATGTAAATATTATTATGGGAAATGCAAACGGGTATAAGTTCAAATTATTGTAAGTGCTGAAATATATTCTAAGTCAAAATATTCCTAGCGTGTGTATAGAGATGCGATATCCTGACGCTCAGTGGAATGAATAAGGCCCCTAATTATGAAAATAGCAGTCAACAAGTGGGAAAGTGTGTAATATATGTGAAAAATTTGTATGTAAGTGTTTGAGTATTATGTTGGTCAAAACATTCATAGCGAGGGTATTTTCATGCGATATTCTGACGCTCACTAGAATAAATAATGCCAGTAACTATGTATAGTGCAGTATAGGGGTGTAAACGTGTGTAAGTGGGAAAGTATAATTGGAGTGAAAAAATAAAGTAGAAGATGAAACACTAGTGACTGGTGTTTGAGATATTGCTTGCTACGTGAATATGCGCTAGGATTTCGCTAAATGCCCTCGTAATGAATGTAAATAATTGAAAACATTTACAGTGGTGGAGGAAAGGTTCAATGTAAAGAAAAAAAAATAATAGGAAAGTGATAAAACAATTGGGTATGTTGAAATACGAGTCATAGTGAGTGCGCTTAGTAAGCAGATGGGCGCTATACTTATGCTGCATGTCATCATAATGAATGAAAACAGCTGAAAACATTTACAAACAGTAAAAATTGGTAAAATGTCCATGAAACAGAAGTATACAAGTAGAAAAAATGATATGTTGACTGATACAAGAAACTTAGCACATAGCATGTTACCACTCGGACCTAACTCGCTATGCTCGTGCGAAGGTACAATGCATATTTTTCATATGTATGTGTTTGAAATTCATTTTGTCGTTACTCTTATTGTTTATTAGTTCAAATTCAATAAATGTTGAGGTGTTGTTTGTTGTTTCTCCTAATATTTCCTACCATAGAAAACGTGAGCGTCTCACACGTCAATGATAGAATACTATACCTGGTGCGGGGGACCTCACCTGTTCCGACCACTTATGGACCATGGTAAGCCCTTTCTTGGTGATTTTTATTTGTTTCTCAACAAAAGCGGAAGTTTTAACCAAAATTTTTTTTTTCCAAAATCGCTCGGGATTTGGGGGTGTCGGATGTGCGAAAAACCTCGGGACGTGACGGGTTAATAACCACATTGCTTCTGAAACTTAATAGCCATTCCTTCTTCCTTCTGCTTATGTGTCAGCCACTCACTGTCTATTAGCATCTGCTAAGCATTTCATTTCCTTAACTAATTCTCTGAACTATCTTTACGGGTTCAACAAAATTAAATTATGCAGGTTACGTTCTGTATTTTCATTCGCAGATGTCGTTTATCAGTTGAATTGAATCTACGGGGATGGTCGGAAAATATCAAACACATCGCCTTAATGAAATGCATAAAGTTTTTGTTCGTAACCAGCCACACTCCTGCCTGCAACGCCCTAAAATCCACTCCATTGTCAACTGTAGCCTTGTACTGTACTTTCAGTTAGTTAAGTCTCCCAGCCACCTAGTTCTTATGAACCCTTTTGGTCAGCCTCATTCTGCATTCGCTCTATGGTGTTAACTGTTATGTATACCACCACATCCACCTCCACTCTGCATTCATCCCTCTATATGGTGCCCTTTCTGTACCCAGCGGTGTAGCAAGATCAAATGCCAGTCGGGGCGAAGCTTTTCTGTGCCACCCCATCTAAGCTACAACAAGGCGTTTTGTTGAGAAGCTTGCGCCATTAACGTATTTGGCAAGATTTGTTATTTCTATCAACTTTTATTTTAGTCTACAGTAGTTTTATGTGCTTTTTCTTTTTTATTCTTTTATGTTGCTCAGTAGCTGATCACGGTCGGTTTCTGATTAAAGTTTGTGTTCTTGCGAATTATCACCTAAAACCACTCTACTGGAAAACCGAAAATGATGCTGTGGCTGTGCACATTACACAATTCCATTACTTCTTAACCATTCCATTGTTAATTACTGTAAAAATACAGTAAATGAATACTAATCATTAGGTGAAAAATCACAAATACAAAACTGAAAAGTACCCAGAGAAAGGCATTTTACCGGATAGGCTGTTTCCCTCCCCCCTCTTGAGTTTATTATTCTGAATCCCCTGAAATAAAGGGAAGCGTGAACAGTGGAAGTGCAGATTACAATACACAAGAATAAAAAAGTTGGAGAGAGAGAGAATTATCTCTCTCTCTCTCTCTCTCTCTCTCTCTCTCTCTCTCTATATATATATATATATATATATATATATATATATATATAAAGTCCGAGAATATAGTTTCCTTCGACTTTAAAATATGTATAGGGAATAAAGAAAACCCGATGGTGTCAGCATCAGACACCTGAATCTTGATCAGAATTCAAGTGTGAAACTAAAGAGGAGGAAGGCTGTGTTCTGTAAAAAGGAAGTTAAACGAAACCGAGAATGCAGGAGAGCTTTATGGAAAATAGCTCACAGATCAGTCTAGATCATTTTGACTGATCTTTGACGGAAAATGAAAAATGATGGTAGCATTAGTAGTATTCTCTCTCTTTTGGGCATTCCTAATAGCTGGTACAATTTTATTTAAAATTGTATTTAATATGCTGTGCCCTCTTCATTGCATAACTTCTGGCTTGAAAAGCCAAAAGTAAGGAAAGTGAAAATGGAACTTACGGAATAAATGTAAGTTGCGTAGATTGGATAAGAAATTCGTGAAGGACAAAGAACAAAAAATAAAATAAGTTGTTACGAAGGTGGTATAAGCATAGATGGTAGAACCATAAAGAAAGAATGAATGTATACAGGGTAGATGGTGTGTATGTGATTTAGATGTCAGCGTGGGAGGAACGTGGGATACCGATGAAGATAAAGATTTAAATAGCAAAGATGATTATGAGCTTACGCTCCAGTCACTTGATGTAAAACGGTACTGAAGTCTCTGTGCTAGAGGACAAAGCAATTTGATTTCTGTAACCCAGGAAGCCATTTACTGCACTGGGTGATAATATTAAAATGTAATTTTGAAGTGCCTGTCTGTCTAGTGGGTGAAGTCGTTCCAATCACATGTAACCAATAATGGTTTTACATTACTTATTCCTTTAATTTTCCTTGTTATTTACTTTGTCATATCCTGCTTCTCCACTTCCTCCTTGAGTATGCATGCGTCTCTCTTGGCTTATTTTATCTTTGCCCACTATCATACTGCTTCATATCGTCACTGAATTTCCGCCTCTAATACTATATCGTCTTTGTCTGCAAAGTGTCATTACAAATTTCTTTCTCTTTTTGCCTGTCTCTTTTCTTCGATAATATTAAATGCCATTTGCATTTAATATAATTCTAGTTTGTTAAGTTTCTCTCGGTCCTTCCTCCATTTATCCTAATTTTTTATCACTTTGCTCATGCCATTAGTGTCATGACCTCTTCAGTATTTTCGTTTCACTTCTGTTATTCCTTTATTTTTCCTTATTACAAGTATAAATAGTAAAATAACAAGAAGCGGTGCCAAGGTACAGGAAACCCATCCCCTACACGACAGGATATATAAAGATCATATCAGATCTGGAGTAAATCGAGTGAAAATTGACGATTTGATGCCCATTTGATATTTTAGGCCCGACCCACCTGACACTGACCCCCCCTACCGCTAATTAGGGGGTGACCCCCTTTGATGTAATTAGGCGTGTCATAGGATGCAGGTTTGAAAGATGTACCTTTAGGTTTTGATTTCATGTCGATATGACGATTTTGACAGGAATTATGGCGAAAAAACGATTTTTACCCGTTCCCATTTTCTTAATTTTTTGGGCTTACGGCCTGGGCATTGGCACAGTTTGGCCCAAAATTTAATCAGGTGATTAAAAGGTCATAGCTCATCATCCCCGTAATTTTTGTCATAATCACACCAGTAGTTTTCGCGTTAACAGGCAGACAAACAAACAGAGAGAGAGACAAACAGACAAACTGAGTGAAAACAATACCCTTCCCCAAGCTCCTCCGGAGCGGGGACGGGTAATAAACTGTATGAATACGCAGTATAGCAGAGCGCCAAAATCCATCGAAACAAGGGCGAGGCAGCAAAATGGCATGAAATCCCATCTCTACTTTTTTTCCCCCATGTCTTTGTGTACTGCATAGCTGGTTAATAGCTCACCATTATCACGACATTATGCTACACCACAGTACCACGTACGGGAATAAAAAAAAAAATGTAGGGATGGAACTCCACGTCGTTTCACTACCTCAGCCTACTTCAGGCTGGATTGTAGTTCACTGCCATCCCTGCTTCTTTATACATTTCATATTCGTTTTGCATTTAGTTTGCTGATGTTTAAAAGCCTCTTTGTAGGAGACTTCCAGAGTAAGTTTTATTCAAGTTAAAAGCGTCGTAGTAAGGAAGAAATTGCTGAAGACTAACGAATCCACTCTCGTTAGAAAATTCTCTCGAGTTGAATAAAGTCATGTGCAAAAAATATCGAGGAGGCGCTGAAAGAGCGCAAAATCCACGCCTTGCGATTGGTCGATGACCGAGAGCTTGACCTACTTCTGTGATCTTGACCTTTGTCCGATTGGTAATAAACTTGAAATACTTCATGCTTCCGTGCCCATGAACTCTTCCAAGTTTGGTTAAAACTCAGTCAAAAGCATTGAAGTTGATCTTCCTTTGTGACCTTGACCTTTGCCCGATTGTTCTAAAAAGTGAACAACTTAATCTATGCCTGGCTCAAAATCCTTCCATCAAGTTTAATCCAAATTAAATAAAATCTTTTTGAGTTAAACGACCACAATTTTTGACAGTGTCATGCAACCTTAAATTCTGACCGAGTTCTCTCACAATTTACACACCCCACCTTTAACTCAGCCTTTACCCTTCTCTAAAGTTTTGTTTATATATGATCAGAACTGTAAAAGTTGACTTATTCTCGACATTTTGGGGGTAATATCTACCGTGTCTCAGGCTTTGTGGAGAATGAAACTATCCGGAAAAGAGAGAGAGAGAGAGAGAGAGAGAGAGAGAGAGAGAGAGAGAGAGATGATCGATTTTGCCATAACAGAGTTAGAGGGGTCGAAGAAAGAAGAAAAATGACTATGGAAAGATCGTGATTTTTGTAGACTGTATTTGAGCGTTTGTGTTAGCGTCATGTTTTAGCTAAATTAGTTGATGTTATAGGTTTATAAATGAATGAAGATAAAGGGCAAATGCTAAAAAAAAATAACACATCTGTGTTTCAAAGTTAAGAAGGATAGTACTGTATTTAGTATGCTTCATGAACGCGTCGGTTCCATCCCTACGTGTACAGACACTGATAATCTTGTCGCTTTTTCGTTCTCCTGAACCTTAGAAGTATCTTTCTCCGTTTCTTTTTTTCAGTTTTTATCCTTTTGCTTTCCTCTTCTCTTCTGATTCATACCCTCACAAGGTATTACTCACCCTATTCTACAACGGCCCCCCATCCAACGACACACCGGCGTCTCCCATAGGCTGTAGCACCTTACCGGCTGGATCACAGTAAATGTAACACCACAGCACACCACCACACCTAAGAGACCGTATTTACAAGGTGTGTTACCCTTCTGTGTTTTTGCCAATACTGCCAGATTATTATGTATATAACAACTCATTTTCGTCTACAGAATTTATATCTAGGTTAAATCAATTAGAATTCCTCACAGTAATATATTAACGTGTCAGATGCAAAATAAAGCGCTGAGAGAGAGAGAGAGAGAGAGAGAGAGAGTCATAACTCTTCTACCGCATGTGCTCTGAGAATTTAAAACATGTACAGGGGTAACAAGCAGGCTAACATGTAGGAGCCAAAGGAAAGCATCGGGAGCAACACACTTTTATGCAAGCTAAACCATAATGTTGTCCAGCACACCAGTAGACCCACACTTGAGGCACCACACAACCGCCATCAAACCAGCATCACAACAACCCCGAAACCGTCCCGCATGAACTCACTTGTATACTCGATGCCATTCCCAGCAACGCCTATCACTGTTTATGAACTGTATCACAGCGCTATAAACCCTCATAGCCAGCATACTGTATTCTCTGTCTCTCTCTCTCTCTCTCTCTCTCTCTTATTACTACAGCTAATTCACCACATGTACAGTCGCCAAACTTTCCACCTGGGCCACCTAGCCGCGAGAGGTGGGTAACGGGTGTTGGCAACAGTGTATATGTTTGTTCGTGTGTACATGCTCGACGAAAGTTCGGATCATCAACTCTCTTCGTCCATAGTGAACCTCTGTCAGAGTCAGAGTTCATCCCATAGATGGCTGGGTACGGAGTTGGGTGGTGAGAAAAATGTCTCAGGAGTAAGGCGGCTCTCCCATCGGCTCAGCCAGTTGCATGAAACTGGTCGCATGGAAAATTGTTGTGTGCCACAGGTCGCGCTGACCAAGGCCAAAGATATATGACTATATAAATTTTATAATAAAGTAATATAAATAATATTCTTATATAAATATAAACTTTTATTTATAATACAATAATATATATTATACTATACATATTTGGCCTTGGTCCGTGCAACCTGTGACATGCAACAATTCCATGCGACCGGTTTCCTGCAACTGGTCAAGCCGGTGGGAGAGCTGCTTAAAGGGGGAGCTTGGCATAGTGAAGGCCAGGGCAGGTGCAGGACGTTGAGGGGAGTGTGTTACGTTATTCATACCGCCAGTGACAATAACTGCCGAACTAGTTTTTGAGATCCATTGGCAATCTACCAAATATTTACATTTTTAACAATACTAAACATGTTATTTTCTATGTTGTTTTTACATTGTTACAATAACATGTTAATGCACTAAATACTGGAATCACTCCAAGCCTTTCTCTCACACTCTCTTATTATATCAGTAATTCCATTTCATAGGGTTATCACTTGATACAATTATCAGTATAGGTTGAAGATGAATGCATTTACCTAACATCTACAACCAGTTACAAGTAAGATTGCCTGCCATATTCACATCATGAATGACACTGACCAATAAACATTAGGATGATGTTCAGACACTGTTAACGGTTGCTTATTTCCTCGTTGGTAGTACTTCAGGCAGATGTTTTCATGTGTTCTGTGGTGCACCACGAAGAGGTAGATTAAAATACTGTCACCTCAGCAGGCAGAGATTTTTTTTTTTTTTTTTTTTTTATGCATACTTTTGCCGAATGTGGTTATTATATCAGCTATGATAATGATTTACCGTACCATTTTTCATATGACTATGATCATTACAGCACATCTTTATAGTTCATTCGTCTAACGTATGACTGAATTACACATTGCAAGGAAAACTGATTGTGAGCGGTGCCGCTTATGTGTGCGGTCACACATTTACACGCTCATCGATTATTCACCGAACAACATTATCTCACATTATAGCAAGATGAAGACACCATCTCTTCACCACAGTATGCAAAAGCTTCCAGTCATTTTAAGCTCAATTTTATTGATTCATGAATTGTTTGGACATTTATATCACCATTGCCTGTGATATTACTCATGTGATTGGTAAATGCAACATAACGAACATGAAATTATCATTACAGGCTGGAACACTTTTTTTTTTTTTTTTTTTTTTTTTATCCCGCGAACCTCGCTTTAGCCCCCGTCACCGAGGTCCGGAGTGCGAGGATATGTGATGTTGGTTGCTGACTGGCTGCTACCAAGACCTAGGTCATAAGACAAGGGCTTGGTGTTTAATAGGAGAAACCCATCTCTCCTGACGGGGGTGGAACCACGTCACACGGATCGCCTGGCGGAAGCGTTAACTACCACGTCACCCACAGTACTGTTTCAAATATTTAATATATATCAACTATTAAAACAATTGCCGTGTTTGCACTGCAAGCACAGAGATCCACGTAATGATTAAGTGATGAGATGCTTAGGTTTTCTATTGTTAACGAAAGGTTGACTCATGACTAGCTGACTCAAGGCAGTATTCTGCCTCAACGAACGAGTTTCAACCTCCGACATCTACAGCTCCTAACTCTCCTACTTAGTTTAAATTAATATCCTCCCAATGAGTAATCCTGTAACGATTAATGATCTAACTTGTCTAATCATGTCTCGGATCAAGAATGGTATTTCAATAGGTTTAATCGAGACCGGCCCAGGACTGGCTAAATGCAAAACGAACAGTCAGACACAGGTATCTACTTTTCAACCATAAGAACCGGTCACACGACGGTTCTTCCCCCCAAAAAATGCAGTAGACATTTTTTAGCCATGGGTTTATCATGTAATAATGAAAAAGAATATTTTTTTAAATATATAATATATGTAAAGATGCGGCCTTTTGAATTAGTTTACTTATTGTTTTCAATACTTGCATTATCCAACACTTTCAAGAAGCTCCTTTGAAATTCTATCGCCTAAAAATTGTTGACTGATTACTGGGATGAACTTTGACTGAGGTTCACTAAGGAAAACGAGAGGTGATGATCCGAACTTTCATCAAGCATGTACACACGAACAAACAGATAGCCTACACTGTTGCCAGCACCCCTTACCCACCTCTCGTGGCGGGGTGGCCCAGGTGGAAAGTTTGGCGACTGTACACTCGCATCTTGTAAGAGCTCCGTCAATTTCAGTAGTATCTGCAACTTTCAGTATATAGTTTTCTTGCCTTTCCCTGTTTTTCCCTCATTTACTTTCGTTCGAATTCTCTCACCTCACGTCCTCAACTGAAACCTGAATCAGTATGTTTGATGTCTGGAGCAGGACTCACTCTCTCCGCTAAGAGGGGGAGGTTATCAGGCTAAATCCTACGCCAGACTAGTAGAATGGAAATTGAGGAGGATTGATTGTAGTTAGAGCAGTGCATGTGAAAACTGAGGGCATCTGTGTGTGTTAGAGACTGAATTTGTTATCAGAATAAACCGGATGAAAGAAATTCATGTTGCCATATGAAACTCCATACCCTCAGCTTCGATGTTATTTGCACCAACGCTGATGTCAACCCAACAGGACTCGTGTCGATTTGAATTTTCGCGTTATAACACCAAATTGTCTAGTCTTCTCTGTCGTCTTTATGCTTCAGTTGTTCAAAAGTTATTGTCTGATTTTGATAAACAGATAATTTGATTAGGATGCAATGTAGTAGCAAATAGCATGAGGAAAAATACAAGCTCTACCCATTATCAAATGGATATCAATTATATGCTTGAGACTCAAAACAAGGCTCCTTCAAGACCAGATTTCTTACTGTTTATTCAGCGATATAGTTTGCGTAATCAAAATATCATATCATCATCCATGTTACTAATGCCAACTGTCAACTTTAAATAGATACGAACTACACAAAGGAGAATATGACGGTGTCATATGCAGAATATATGGTTCAGGAAGAAGTTCCACGAAATCGTTTGTGTCAACAGTTAAAACAGACTCGGTCACCTTATCTTGCAGTATTGTAGGGTTACTGAAGTTGCATTATATTGAAATTTCTGAGGCTGATCACATGAACTGTTAAGGGGAAATCACTGAATGTCGAGAAAGGAGCTGCAAAGAAGAAGCCTATTTTGTCATAATCATTCTCTGTCTTTGTTCTTTATGGACGGGTAGTAATGATGTATGAATTATTAAATACACGTCTGTTTGTTTAATATGAACCAATGACTGTGGAATAATTATTTGTTACAGGACTTTTAAGTATATACAGTTATTACAGCGTAGTACAGTATGTAGTGGCTGGCCCTTTTCACTGGATATCCTGCTAGCTGTTTTGTGAATCTCATACTTCATCTTTCCTTGTTTCTGGATTCTACCTCACCAGCATCATTAGACAAGAAAACAGGTTCTGATGACGGTAATGATGACATGATGATGATGATTACTTTATTCAAGTCTACTCGCAAATTCATCAGGAGCAAAATATATGAATCATCACTGACGACCCCAGTGCCATGAATGATAGTGTTGTTTGAAACAAGAATATTTTCCTGTGACAGGGTTGGCTGTTTATGGCACAGCTCTCCCCATCAACATTCATCTATCTATCTATTGGCAGACGCTTTAATCCCTTATATGGGGTGGCCACAAACAAATCGCCTCCACGTCACCCTGTCCCCCGCCATTTCACTGCCCTACTCCCAATTCACACACCCCTCTCTCCTATACCTCTCCACCCCATCCCTCCATCTCATCCTTGGGCTTCCCCTCCCTTTCCTCCCCTCCACCTCACTCACAAACACTTTCTCCCAAACTCATCCACCAAGCCTTGCAGCTCCCCTTTGTCTTCACTTAACAACACAGTATCATCTGCAAACAACAGTACAGGGAGTTTCCAAACACTGCCCTCTCTCATTAGGGCCACTCCAACATCCACTGCCCTACCTTGTATCTCTTTAATAACCCCATCAATATACAGATTGAACAACCATGGAGACATGACACATCATTGTTTCAACCCAACCTTCAAATAGAAAAACTCACTCAGTTCACTATCCACATGCACTGCAGCCTTAGGACCCTCATACATACTCTTCACAGCATTCAACAACTTCCCGTCTGCTCCATATATTTTTAATACTTTCCACAATCCTTGTCTATCCACCCTGTCATATGCTTTCTCCAAATCCATGAAGGCTGCATACAACTTATTTCCCTTCTCTAGAAACTTTCATACATGTAAATTAAATGTAGCTTATAGTCGTGGTGCCGGGAGAAGCCCATAAAGCCGGTTTTAAAGTGGATAATGACACCTAGAGTGGAATGAGCAGATGTGACAATAGCAGGTAGGGTAACGGTGCCCACGCACGCTTTAAATCCCGTAATAGGTCATAACATTCATTAAACCCCCAACCTGCTCTTCCTGGCCATTCAATATCGGTGTCACCAGATGCCAGCAAAACTGTTATCCTAAAATCTTTCATGTATCTTTCTGTGCAAGTATGTAAAAGACATGCATTACAGGGTTGAAAAAAAAAAAAAAAAAAAAATCCTGTGCACTGGAACTAGGCTCATAATGTAGGGTGACTATACTACACTTTCAAAAAATATCCTGGGAACCCTGTGAGTGCTCTAATATTCTGGGGATTCCATGCAAAGCACTGGATAATGTGTGGTTGCGTAATTTTACGGTCAAGTGGGATTAATCAAGAGAGGGTTGGAGTATCTGGTATCTTAGTGTGTACACTTTTTTCCAGACAGACGAATCTATGAATTACCTTTGAAAGGATATATGACAAACGTAATGGTTGCAACCCGCAAAATCAGTCGCTCTTTCAAATGAGAAAAGTGAACAAAACCGAGCCCGATTTAAGATCTTTTCATTGCCTTATGCCGGAATACTTAGCACCTGACAGGCGCTGTACGTCCCGCCATCCTGGAGGAGGGGTGCATGCAGACAAGTCATTATGTCTTTGACTGGTGAAACAACAACGGTAAAGGACTAATGATGCACCAGTGCGGCGAATAGGGAGGGTTTGAAATGAGTCATTATAGAGAAGGAAGTATTGAAACGAAAGAGATTGACTCCAGTCTGTTTAGAAGAGCTGTATTATGTGGTGAGAACCCACACACACGAGAGTTGTGCTACACACAGGGCAACTAAGATTCGCGTACAAAGTAAACAGTTGCACAAAGGAAATAGAATTATGGAGTCTGCTTAACACTCCTCATGTAATGGAAACAGATTTTGGAAAAGCGAAACAATGTGTTAACTTTCTGTGTTAGTTCCCGAGATAAAGAGACATTATATTTATTGAGAAATAACGAACGGTTGAGTTGTGTAATGCTGAATAGATGAGACATTGCTGTGGAAGATTATTATCAAGATTAAAAAAGATATATACAAGGTGTCTTTTCCCTCATCCAGAAATAAGAGTCATGTCATAAACCAGGTATAACATAACTTCGTCCCGTGATTGCTGAAGTAGTTGTTGTGGTGAATATGACGAGATGCTGTCAGGAATGTGAAGGGTGCAGTCACCAGTGTAGGACTGGATTGGTCTGGAAATAAAGCTCAGATCATTAACACCATTTATGATAGATTTTTGAAGATAAAACTTCGCCATTTACATGAAAAGGCATTAAATAACTGAAGAGAATGACGGCCTTTGTGGATGAATGAATCGTAAGTGGGTCGTCTGGGAATAAAAAAAATTCCAAACTCCTCCACTGGCGTGGCATTTCCAGTAATAAATGATTAACTAAAGCCTCGGAAGAGAGATGACCATGAGCCACATTGTGCCAATAAAACGTCTCTAACGACATCCATACTGGTGATCAAAAAGTAATGAGGGAAAATCCTCAAGATCTTCGTGTTATTGTGAGATTCATAAAAAAGACATACAAGATACTGAGGCAAGCTAGCGATTGCAAGAGAGCTTGGAAGTATCACCTTTCTCAAGGACAGACTGAATAATAACAAAATTACAGTAAAAAATATATAAGTTGAAAGATGAAGATGAGAGTGTTTGCAAAGGTAATATGTTACCATAAAAGCATAGCATTTAAGCAAGACAGGAGAGATTCCATCAGAACCATACACCTCATTAGCATTAGGCAAGTGAGAGCAAAAGGTAAAACTTTGTAAGAAACTGAAATGAAGTCACGAGCTGGAGAATGTGGAAGAATTGCACCGGATCCTCAAAAGTGGAATTATACGAGAAACCTTAGGCAAAGAGTTCAGCACTGGGACAGAAATAGCTATAGGCCATTAGAGAATATAGTGGGATGGAGGGAGAAATCGTTTTACTTGAGAGGTTTCTGGAAACGTGCCAATAGAAGCAAGAATAATTTGAATAAGAGATGAAATTAACTAAAACATCTTTAGCAAGACCAACAGTGCACTTAGTACGATTTTTGACAGAAATATAAAATGTAAACTTGTTTTTATGCGTTTTGAACGACACCTACATTTTGTGGACTCTTACAGCCTGCGTGAATTAACCATATATATATATATATATATATATATATATATATATATATATATATATATATATATATATATATATATATATATATATTATATATATATATAAAATTACTGGAAGACTTCATGCATCCGTGCCCGGGAATATTACCTCCGTAAATCGCTGAGCACACTCATATGGAGTAAGAAAGTGTAAAAAGTCCTAAGGGGCCTCAGGTCCTAAACTGCCAAAATGTCACACTCACTGCTTCTTGACAGGGTCAACCGGCCCTACTGGAGCAAAAATACAGACTGCCGAGATAGGACTGTGATTGGAGGAGCCTAGCGAAGAAACGAGACGACAGAGAAGGGAAAATGAGTACTGTAGTTGTAAAAGAAGGATTTAAGCATATTAGAACTCAACAGAGCGAACTCAAATACGAACGGTACCGTACAAGTTGTTCCAGGTTATTAAGTACAAAAACGATGAAAGCTCATTCTCCAGGTGGTTCAGTGAATGAAGAAGAGAACCAACAGTGGTAGTGAACACTGAAATGACTTAAAAACGAATATTTGGAAGAAGAAAAACAAAAGAAATACATGTTTTCTACTCTAGGAGTAAAATAGAAACATATGTTGGAGTTGTCTGTTGAATCAGGGAATCTGTAAACAGTAGGCTACAGGTATATTAAAACAGAAAATGAGAAGAGAGGCAAGGTCTGACTGTGGAGAATTCAGGAGATTCATGTTCAGGGAAACAGGATGGGATGTGCCGAAATAGTATAGACACAACAGTCACCTATCAGCATAAAATTAGTATATAGAAAATAAAAGGATAAAGAAAAGGGTTTGCTAGCAGTAGGGTCAAACAAAAAATTCCCACTGAGGAAAAGAGGATGGGGTTTAGAGGAGAAATTTGTCCAACAAAGTGGAAACTGAAGAAATTGTCAGAATGTTCCAGAAATATTAGAAAGAGTATCAGAGGCCCATCATATTTCATTTGATCGTCACCGAGAGAGGAAATGATAGTGAGGGCATCTATTCCTACCCAACCACCTCGGGACTTCAAGGCTTGGAGTTGTTGCCCAGTTATTAAGAAAATTATGGAACAGAATGTGTGTTGTGTAATGTGTAGGAAGGTTATTGTACACAGTGTAATGCTGTAGATTACCGAAATAGTTTAGTGTGTTCAGTACAGATTGTTTGTATCTCAACGTAGGATTGAAAAGTTTAAATATTAATTTCTGAGCTTCATTCAGTTCCCTGTTGTTTCCAGTTTGACGTTCATGGATGTCAGATGATTAGGCAGGGATTACGTTTACAGTTTCTCTGTTACCACTGAGAGCTTGATTATATCTATCTTTTCTTAAATATGAGTATAACAGCCAGATACTTATGGTTGGCTTTATTTTAAAAATAATAATCTTTGTTATTTGCCATGATGCCCTGAGGACATATATTAAGAGGAAATACTGGCAGTCATTACTGTGTCATTATGAGCCGCATTGTTGCTACGTTAGGATAGCTAGAAAAAAAAATGTCTTCTTTAAAAGACTGATCTTTCATTGCGTACCATAAGATTTTCTTCTATGTTATTCATTTCTTTTAAATATCACGATTTGCACCATTAGCGTAAAAGGTGTCATATTCACTATATAATGCTTTGGAAGTTTTACGCAACCACTCAGCTAGACGAGAATATGGTTCAGTATACGATATAGAAACATGCTTTCCCTTGGTCCAGCTCTGGGTGTAAAACTGGTTACTATATTGTGCTGGTGGGTGGGGGGGGGGGTGAGAGGAAGCGGACATGAAGCAATGGTAAGGCAATGGTTGTATTGCTGGTCATAATATAGTGATGATGGGTGACAGCGGGTGTGAAGCAAAAGTAATCCGGTGGTTATAATGTTGGCGAGAATATTGTGATGGCGGGTGACAGCTGGTGTGAAGCAAGAGTAGGTCGGTGGGTACAATGTCCTCCACTAGTGCGAAGCTGCAAGTAGCGACAGACCCATGGCGCCTCATCCCCCGTCTGAAGCATAAGGAGAAAACTTTTGTTGTCGGACAAGAGATAAAAACTTCAGGAGAATATGACAGATACCTAATTCAACATATTTCAGTTACTGCATTGGAATTTTTGGATATGTATTTTCGGGGATCCGATATATTTCCAGCACGGTGTGCATTTTCCCATAAAAAGGGATATGCATTTTTAGCTGTTGACAAATATTTCTTCATTTCTGTCCTTATCCCGTAGCTCAGGGTTATGATAACTACTTTGCTTCAAAAATTTAATAGCCATTTCTTCTTCCTTCTGTTTATGTGTTATTCGCTGACTGTCTGTTATCATCTGCTTAACATTTCATTTCCTTAACAAGTTCACTGAACTATCTTCACGGGTTCAACAAAATCAAATCATGGAGGCTACGTTCTATATTTCCATCCATAGAGGTCGTATATCAGCTGAAGTAAATCTACGGGGATGGTCAGAAAATATCAAACACATCATCGTAATGAACGGCATACAGATTATTTTAGTAACCAGCGACGTTCCCTCCTGCGACACTCTAACGTCCTTCTATTCAACTATCTGCAGCCTTGTACTCTGTTTTCATTTAGTTACGTCTCTCAGCCACCCAGTTCCTATAACAGGTCTGGTCAACATCATTCTGCCTTCGCTCTATATTGGTAAGTTTTATCTATACCTCCACTTCCACTCTGCATTCATTCCTCTTGCCCTTTCTGTACCCAACGGTGTAGCAAGACAAAGTGCCAGATGGGGCTAAGCTTTCCCGTACCGTCCCATCTAAGCTACATCAAGGCGTTTTGCTGAGAAGCTTGTGCCATAAAAGTATTAGGCATGGTTTGTTATTTCCATCAACTATTATTTCACCTTTGTTTTAATATATATATTTTTTAATTCTTTTATGTTCTTCTTTAGCAGATCATATGCGTTTTTGTATATATATATATATATATATATATATATATATATATATATATATATATATATATATATATATATATATATGTTTATATATATATATATATTGGAACTAAGACACGGAAGAATTCATATTGACAGTCACTATAGTCAAGGACGATTTAAGAAGTTTAAGTCCCTAAATCGAATGACATTATTTATCTGATTCTCACTACCTGTAGATGATTTTACTCAGCTTGAGAAAATCTTTCCGCTCTGGAGGGTTTTAAGAATAACATTGATTAACCCCTTCATTAAAAGACATCCTACTAAATTTAACAAAATCGTCTGACAGTAGCAAAAATATGATTAAAATAAAAGACGTCCCGGGATGAAGATTAATAAGACAGACAGGATCAGTGACGTAGTCCAAGGAATGGAAAAATTCGAGTTCGAGAATTTAGTTTCCTTCGACTTCCAAATACGTATAAAGAAGACAGGAGAATACAGAAAACCCGATGGTGCCATCAGCATCAGGGAACTAAACCTTGAACAGAAATCGAGGGTGAAACTTAAGAGCAGGAAAGGCTGTGTTCTGCAAAAGGAAGTTACACGAAAACCGTGAATACAGGAGATCTTTATGGAAAACAACTCACAGAACTGTCTAGATCATTTTGACTGATCTTTGACGGAAAAATGAAACCTCTTGGGATCATTAGTGGTATATTCTCTCTCTTGGGAATTCCAATTCACTGGTAGCAATTTTATTTAAAAGTATGTTTAATATGTTGTGCCCTCTTCATCGCATGGCTTTTGGCTTGAAAAGCCAGAAGTGAGGACAGTTAAAATGCAACTGTTACGGAATATATGTAAGTAGCGTGGACTGGATAAGATAAATAGAAATTCGAGAGGGACAAAGAATAAAAAACAATACATATTTCAAGAGGGTATATGAGTTTGCTTAGATGGTGGAGCCATACAGCAAGAATAAATATAAACAGGGTAGATGGGGTATATGTGATTCTGATTTCAGGGTAGGAAGAACAAGAGGTGCAGATAAAAAGATACATTTATACTGAATAGATGATTATGAACGATGAGTGAAAGTGTTCACGCTCCACACTTGATGTAAAACTATACTGAAGTCAATGCGCTAAGGGACAAGGCAATTTGTTTCCTGCAGCACAGGAAGCCATTTACTGCACTAGATGGTAATAGTAAAATCCTATTTTTAAATCCCTGGCTGTCAAGTGGGTGAAGTCGCTCCAATCACATGTGACCAATATGGGTTTACATCTATGAAACAGTTATGGTTTAATGCCCACACAACGCTGCTCAAGAGGACGTGATTGATGACTCTTCCTTTAATGTCTGGACAAAACAGCCGAGAATCGGAAGCTTATGCTCCTAATGGGCCAATACAAAGTTGAATGAAATGATGGATGGAGCAAGAGTGATATACAAGGTAGCGAAGGAAATGGACTGATTGGGGACCGAAATTGTTGGATGAAGTATGGCTGGAGATGAGAAATGCCAGAATTAAATTTTCCCTACACACTAAGAAATCAGCGGAATGGCTATATGTTATGAACAAGATTTTGGCTGTGATGATGATGATGATGATGATGATGGTGATGATGACACGTATGTAGACTGGTGCAGATAATTCAGTTATTTCTTTTTTAGGGAATGCATTTAGAGCTTATCTCATTCTTAGAGAAAACCGAAATTGTCGGCAAATGAAGATTGTCAGATAGGATTCTGATGGGTGGTAGAAAAGGATGGCCAGCTGTTATTATCACCTGCTTTCTGTCCTCAGAACTACGACCTCTTCTGTCGGTGCTTCGTCTGCTGCCTTTAACCTGTTAACACAGTTCCCGATAACTGATTACCATCCAGATACTCGATATCTCATACGTCCTGCCACCCAGTTATCCGAACACCTGATTATGTGAACATCCATACAGTACACACCAATAGTTATCCATACACCTTTTTATTCGCACAGTTGATTTTTCCCAAAATTTAATATTAACATTATTACTTAAATACACTGAGTGACAAGCCAAATGGTTTACTGTACACCAGGAAACCATTTACTACTCTGGGTGGTAATCATATAACCAAATTATAGCGGTGGCTCAATCGGTAGAAAGGTTGCCTGTTGTTCTACCGGACCCAGGTTCAAATCCTGGCTGGGGCAGGGAACAGTTTAAGGAATTTGAATTTCATTAAAATCAGATTTTACTGATCTCCCAGAAGACCCGTCAACATGTCGTAAAAATACCCTTGCTAATACCAATACATCAGTCCTGTATGAGACAACCTTAGCATGTATTCAATATGGACAGTGGGTGTTAGCGCCGAAGTGGTGACATGCAGAGGTGTATGGTATGTAGGAGGACTACTGGTCCTTCATAGCATGCTCTGAAGCCTATGCCTAGAGTCAGACACATAAAGAAAAAAAAAGGCGTAGTAAAGAATTTCCTAGTGTACAGTAAACCATTTGCCTGTCACTCATTGTAATTAAGTAGTAGTGTTAATATTAAATTTGGGGAAAAATCAACTGTGCGAATACAAAGGTGTATGGATAACTATTGGTGTGTACTGTATGACTGTTTACATAATCAGGTGTTCGGATAACTGGGTGGCAGGACGTATGAGATATCGAGTATCTGGATGGTAATCAGTTATCGGGAACTGTGTTAACAGGTTAAAGGCAGCAGACGAAGCACCGACAGAAGAGATCGTAGTTCTGAGGACAGAAAGCAGGTGATAATAACAGCTGGCCATCCTTTTCTACCACCCATCAGAATCCTATCTGACAATCTTCATTTGCCGACAATTTCGGTTTTCTCTAAGAATGAGATAAGCTCTGAATGCATTCCCTAAAAAAGAAATAACTGAATTATCTGCACCAGTCTACATACGTGTCATCATCACCATCATCATCATCATCATCATCATCACAGCCAAAATCTTGTTCATAACATATAGCCATTCCGCTGATTTCTTAGTGTGTAGGGAAAATTTAATTCTGGCATTTCTCATCTCCAGCCATACTTCATCCAACAATTTCGGTCCCCAATCAGTCCATTTCCTTCGCTACCTTGTATATCACTCTTGCTCCATCCATCATTTCATTCAACTTTGTATTGGCCCATTAGGAGCATAAGCTTCCGATTCTCGGCTGTTTTGTCCAGACATTAAAGGAAGAGTCATCAATCACGTCCTCTTGAGCAGCGTTGTGTGGGCATTAAACCATAACTGTTTCATAGATGTAAACCCATATTGGTCACATGTGATTGGAGCGACTTCACCCACTTGACAGCCAGGGATTTAAAAATAGGATTTTACTATTACCATCTAGTGCAGTAAATGGCTTCCTGTGCTGCAGGAAACAAATTGCCTTGTCCCTTAGCGCATTGACTTCAGTATAGTTTTACATCAAGTGTGGAGCGTGAACACTTTCACTCATCGTTCATAATCATCTATTCAGTATAAATGTATCTTTTTATCTGCACCTCTTGTTCTTCCTACCCTGAAATCAGAATCACATATACCCCATCTACCCTGTTTATATTTATTCTTGCTGTATGGCTCCACCATCTAAGCAAACTCATATACCCTCTTGAAATATGTATTGTTTTTTATTCTTTGTCCCTCTCGAATTTCTTTTTATCTTATCCAGTCCACGCTACTTACATATATTCCGTAACAGTTGCATTTTAACTGTCCTCACTTCTGGCTTTTCAAGCCAAAAGCCATGCGATGAAGAGGGCACAACATATTAAACATACTTTTAAATAAAATTGCTACCAGTGAATTGGAATTCCCAAGAGAGAGAATATACCACTAATGATCCCAAGAGGTTTCATTTTTCCGTCAAAGATCAGTCAAAATGATCTAGACAGTTCTGTGAGTTGTTTTCCATAAAGATCTCCTGTATTCACGGTTTTCGTGTAACTTCCTTTTGCAGAACACAGCCTTTCCTGCTCTTAAGTTTCACCCTCGATTTCTGTTCAAGGTTTAGTTCCCTGATGCTGATGGCACCATCGGGTTTTCTGTATTCTCCTGTCTTCTTTATACGTATTTGGAAGTCGAAGGAAACTAAATTCTCGAACTCGAATTTTTCCATTCCTTGGACTACGTCACTGATCCTGTCTGTCTTATTAATCTTCATCCCGGGACGTCTTTTATTTTAATCATATTTTTGCTACTGTCAGACGATTTTGTTAAATTTAGTAGGATGTCTTTTAATGAAGGGGTTAATCAATGTTATTCTTAAAACCCTCCAGAGCGGAAAGATTTTCTCAAGCTGAGTAAAATCATCTACAGGTAGTGAGAATCAGATAAATAATGTCATTCGATTTAGGGACTTAAACTTCTTAAATCGTCCTTGACTATAGTGACTGTCAATATGAATTCTTCCGTGTGTTAGTTCCAATATATATATATATATAAACATATATATATATATATATATATATATATATATATATATATATATATATATATATATATACAAAAACGCATATGATCTGCTAAAGAAGAACATAAAAGAATTAAAAAATATATATATTAAAACAAAGGTGAAATAATAGTTGATGGAAATAACAAACCATGCCTAATACTTTTATGGCACAAGCTTCTCAGCAAAACGCCTTGATGTAGCTTAGATGGGACGGTACGGGAAAGCTTAGCCCCATCTGGCACTTTGTCTTGCTACACCGTTGGGTACAGAAAGGGCAAGAGGAATGAATGCAGAGTGGAAGTGGAGGTATAGATAAAACTTACCAATATAGAGCGAAGGCAGAATGATGTTGACCAGACCTGTTATAGGAACTGGGTGGCTGAGAGACGTAACTAAATGAAAACAGAGTACAAGGCTGCAGATAGTTGAATAGAAGGACGTTAGAGTGTCGCAGGAGGGAACGTCGCTGGTTACTAAAATAATCTGTATGCCGTTCATTACGATGATGTGTTTGATATTTTCTGACCATCCCCGTAGATTTACTTCAGCTGATATACGACCTCTATGGATGGAAATATAGAACGTAGCCTCCATGATTTGATTTTGTTGAACCCGTGAAGATAGTTCAGTGAACTTGTTAAGGAAATGAAATGTTAAGCAGATGATAACAGACAGTCAGCGAATAACACATAAACAGAAGGAAGAAGAAATGGCTATTAAATTTTTGAAGCAAAGTAGTTATCATAACCCTGAGCTACGGGATAAGGACAGAAATGAAGAAATATTTGTCAACAGCTAAAAATGCATATCCCTTTTTATGGGAAAATGCACACCGTGCTGGAAATATATCGGATCCCCGAAAATACATATCCAAAAATTCCAATGCAGTAACTGAAATATGTTGAATTAGGTATCTGTCATATTCTCCTGAAGTTTTTATCTCTTGTCCGACAACAAAAGTTTTCTCCTTATGCTTCAGACGGGGGATGAGGCGCCATGGGTCTGTCGCTACTTGCAGCTTCGCACTAGTGGAGGACATTGTACCCACCGACCTACTCTTGCTTCACACCAGCTGTCACCCGCCATCACAATATTCTCGCCAACATTATAACCACCGGATTACTTTTGCTTCACACCCGCTGTCACCCATCATCACTATATTATGACCAGCAATACAACCATTGCCTTACCCTTGCTTCACGTCCGCTTCCTCTCACCCCCCCCCCCACCCACCAGCACAATACTGTATAGTAACCAGTTTTACACCCAGAGCTGGACCAAGGGAAAGCATGTTTCTATATCGTATACTGAACCATATTCTCGTCTAGCTGAGTGGTTGCGTAAAACTTCCAAAGCATTATATAGTGAATATGACACCTTTTACGCTAATGGTGCAAATCGTGATATTTAAAAGAAATGAATAACATAGAAGAAAATCTTATGGTACGCAATGAAAGATCAGTCTTTTAAAGAAGACATTTTTTTTTCTAGCTATCCTAACGTAGCAACAATGCGGCTCATAATGACACAGTAATGACTACCAGTATTTCCTCTTAATATATGTCCTCAGGGCATCATGGCAAATAACAAAGATTATTATTTTTAAAATAAAGCCAACCATAAGTATCTGGCTGTTATACTTATATTTAAGAAAAGATAGATATAGTCAAGCTCTCAGTGGTAACAGAGAAACTGTAAACGTAATCCCTGCCTAATCATCTGACATCCATGAACGTCAAACTGGAAACAACAGGGAACTGAATGAAGCTCAGAAATTAATATTTAAACTTTTCAATCCTACGTTGAGATACAAACAATCTGTACTGAACACACTAAACTATTTCGGTAATCTACAGCATTACACTGTGTACAATAACCTTCCTACACATTACACAACACACATTCTGTTCCATAATTTTCTTAATAACTGGGCAACAACTCCAAGCCTTGAAGTCCCGAGGTGGTTGGGTAGGAATAGATGCCCTCACTATCATTTCCTCTCTCGGTGACGATCAAATGAAATATGATGGGCCTTTGATACTCTTTCTAATATTTCTGGAACATTCTGACAATTTCTTCAGTTTCCACTTTGTTGGACAAATTTCTCCTCTAAACCCCATCCTCTTTTCCTCAGTGGGAATTTTTTGTTTGACCCTACTGCTAGCAAACCCTTTTCTTTATCCTTTTATTTTCTATATACTAATTTTATGCTGATAGGTGACTGTTGTGTCTATACTATTACGGCACATCCCATCCTGTTTCCCTGAACATGAATCTCCTGAATTCTCCACAGTCAGACCTTGCCTCTCTTCTCATTTTCTGTTTTAATATACCTGTAGCCTACTGTTTACAGATTCCCTGATTCAACAGACAACTCCAACATATGTTTCTATTTTACTCCTAGAGTAGAAAACATGTATTTCTTTTGTTTTTCTTCTTCCAAATATCCGTTTTTAAGTCATTTCAGTGTTCACTACCACTGTTGGTTCTCTTCTTCATTCACTGAACCACCTGGAGAATGAGCTTTCATCGTTTTTGTACTTAATAACCTGGAACAACTTGTACGGTACCGTTCGTATTTGAGTTCGCTCTGTTGAGTTCTAATATGCTTAAATCCTTCTTTTACAACTACAGTACTCATTTTCCCTTCTCTGTCGTCTCGTTTCTTCGCTAGGCTCCTCCAATCACAGTCCTATCTCGGCAGTCTGTATTTTTGCTCCAGTAGGGCCGGTTGACCCTGTCAAGAAGCAGTGAGTGTGACATTTTGGCAGTTTAGGACCTGAGGCCCCTTAGGACTTTTTGCACTTTCTTACTCCATATGAGTGTGCTCAGCGATTTACGGAGGTAATATTCCCGGGCACGGATGCATGAAGTCTTCCAGTAATTTTATATATATATATATATATATATATATATATATATATATATATATATATATATATATATATATATATATATATATATATATATATATATATATATATATATATGGTTATTTCACGCAGGCTGTAAGAGTCCACAAAATGTAGGTGTCGTTCAAAACGCATAAAAACAAGTTTACATTTTATATTTCTGTCAAAAATCGTACTAAGTGCACTGTTGGTCTTGCTAAAGATGTTTTAGTTAATTTCATCTCTTATTCAAATTATTCTTGCTTCTATTGGCACGTTTCCAGAAACCTCTCAAGTAAAACGATTTCTCCCCTCCATCCCACTATATTCTCTAATGGCCTATAGCTATTTCTGTCCCAGTGCTGAACTCTTTGCCTAAGGTTTCTCGTATAATTCCACTTTTGAGGATCCGGTGCAATTCTTCCACATTCTCCAGCTCGTGACTTCATTTCAGTTTCTTACAAAGTTTTACCTTTTGCTCTCACTTGCCTAATGCTAATGAGGTGTATGGTTCTGATGGAATCTCTCCTGTCTTGCTTAAATGCTATGCTTTTATGGTAACATATTACCTTTGCAAACACTCTCATCTTCATCTTTCAACTTATATATTTTTTACTGTAATTTTGTTATTATTCAGTCTGTCCTTGAGAAAGGTGATACTTCCAAGCTCTCTTGCAATCGCTAGCTTGCCTCAGTATCTTGTATGTCTTTTTTATGAATCTCACAATAACACGAAGATCTTGAGGATTTTCCCTCATTACTTTTTTGATCACCAGTATGGATGTCGTTAGAGACGTTTTATTGGCACAATGTGGCTCATGGTCATCTCTCTTCCGAGGCTTTAGTTAATCATTTATTACTGGAAATGCCACGCCAGTGGAGGAGTTTGGAATTTTTTTTATTCCCAGACGACCCACTTACGATTCATTCATCCACAAAGGCCGTCATTCTCTTCAGTTATTTAATGCCTTTTCATGTAAATGGCGAAGTTTTATCTTCAAAAATCTATCATAAATGGTGTTAATGATCTGAGCTTTATTTCCAGACCAATCCAGTCCTACACTGGTGACTGCACCCTTCACATTCCTGACAGCATCTCGTCATATTCACCACAACAACTACTTCAGCAATCACGGGACGAAGTTATGTTATACCTGGTTTATGACATGACTCTTATTTCTGGATGAGGGAAAAGACACCTTGTATATATCTTTTTTTTAATTTTGATAATAATCTTCCACAGCAATGTCTCATCTATTCAGCATTACACAACTCAACCGTTCGTTATTTCTCAATAAATATAATGTCTCTTTATCTCGGGAACTAACACAGAAAGTTAACACATTGTTTCGCTTTTCCAAAATCTGTTTCCATTACATGAGGAGTGTTAAGCAGACTCCATAATTCTATTTCCTTTGTGCAACTGTTTACTTTGTACGCGAATCTTAGTTGCCCTGTGTGTAGCACAACTCTCGTGTGTGTGGGTTCTCACCACATAATACAGCTCTTCTAAACAGACTGGAGTCAATCTCTTTCGTTTCAATACTTCCTTCTCTATAATGACTCATTTCAAACCCTCCCTATTCGCCGCACTGGTGCATCATTAGTCCTTTACCGTTGTTGTTTCACCAGTCAAAGACATAATGACTTGTCTGCATGCACCCCTCCTCCAGGATGGCGGGACGTACAGCGCCTGTCAGGTGCTAAGTATTCCGGCATAAGGCAATGAAAGGATCTTAAATCGGGCTCGGTTTTGTTCACTTTTCTCATTTGAAAGAGCGACTGATTTTGCGGGTTGCAACCATTACGTTTGTCATATATCCTTTCAAAGGTAATTCATAGATTCGTCTGTCTGGAAAAAAGTGTACACACTAAGATACCAGATATTCCAACCCTCTCTTGATTAATCCCACTTGACCGTAAAATTACGCAACCACACATTATCCAGTGCTTTGCATGGAATCCCCAGAATATTAGAGCACTCACAGGGTTCCCAGGATATTTTTTGAAAGTGTAGTATAGTCACCCTACATTATGAGCCTAGTTCCAGTGCACAGGATTTTTTTTTTTTTTTTTTTTTCAACCCTGTAATGCATGTCTTTTACATACTTGCACAGAAAGATACATGAAAGATTTTAGGATAACAGTTTTGCTGGCATCTGGTGACACCGATATTGAATGGCCAGGAAGAGCAGGTTGGGGGTTTAATGAATGTTATGACCTATTACGGGATTTAAAGCGTGCGTGGGCACCGTTACCCTACCTGCTATTGTCACATCTGCTCATTCCACTCTAGGTGTCATTATCCACTTTAAAACCGGCTTTATGGGCTTCTCCCGGCACCACGACTATAAGCTACATTTAATTTACATGTATGAAAGTTTCTAGAGAAGGGAAATAAGTTGTATGCAGCCTTCATGGATTTGGAGAAAGCATATGACAGGGTGGATAGACAAGGATTGTGGAAAGTATTAAAAATATATGGAGCAGATGGGAAGTTGTTGAATGCTGTGAAGAGTATGTATGAGGGTCCTAAGGCTGCAGTGCATGTGGATAGTGAACTGAGTGAGTTTTTCTATTTGAAGGTTGGGTTGAAACAATGATGTGTCATGTCTCCATGGTTGTTCAATCTGTATATTGATGGGGTTATTAAAGAGATACAAGGTAGGGCAGTGGATGTTGAAGTGGCCCTAATGAGAGAGGGCAGTGTTTGGAAACTCCCTGTACTGTTGTTTGCAGATGATACTGTGTTGTTAAGTGAAGACAAAGGGGAGCTGCAAGGCTTGGTGGATGAGTTTGGGAGAAAGTGTTTGTGAGTGAGGTGGAGGGGAGGAAAGGGAGGGGAAGCCCAAGGATGAGATGGAGGGATGGGGTGGAGAGGTATAGGAGAGAGGGGTGTGTGAATTGGGAGTAGGGCAGTGAAATGGCGGGGGACAGGGTGACGTGGAGGCGATCTATCTATCTATTGCCAGACGCCTCAATCCCGTTTGGGGTGGCCACAAACAAATCGCCTCCACGTCACCCTGTCCCCCGCCATTTCACTGCCCTGCTCCCAACTCACACACCCCTCTCTCATATATCTTAAAAGATATTTTGTATTGTTTATCAATCTCTCTGTCTCTCTGTCTCTGTCTGTCTGTCTGTCTGTCTGTCTCTCTGTCTGTCTCTCTGTCTCTGTCTCTGTCTCTGTCTCTCTCTCTCTCTCTCTCTCTCTCTCTCTCTCTCTCTCTCTCTCTCTCTCATTTAGCTTCTTCCAACCCCATCCCGTACCCGTATGTTTCATTTCTTATACTTAACACTAACACTAATCACCATTTAGCAAGACCTTCTCTACTAGCAGTGGGGTTATAGCAACGCTTCATTAATTTACCTAACAATTTCTGTATTAGTGATTGGAAAATATTGCTTAGTCGACATTACACACACACACACACACACACACACACATTTATACTGCGTATCTATCTATCTTTCTGTATCTATACCTATATATCTATATCTATATCTATCTATCTATCTATCTATCTATCTATCTATATATATATATATATATATATATATATATATATATATATATATATATATGCTCTGATTTTCCGGCACCCTTGGTTCCAGAGCCTTGCCGCTTGAACCGTTTTTACCAAACTAGCGATGACCACATATGTCATATAAAAATTCCGAAGGGACCAACGGAGGCCACTGCCATAATTCAGCAATACATCTCTGACCCACTGTCTTTTACTCGTGTTCTAATTTCAGTTCTTTTTGGAACAACTGAGTCTGGCTCCTTATCATGTTACCTGACAAGTCCTCTTCATCACTCCGACGCTGTCGAAATCATTCAGTTGCTACTTAGTCAGAACTCGTACCATCTTTCATAGTTTTTCTAATGCTCATTTGATTAATCGAATCACTGTTTGCAATGAATTTCATAATTTTCCCTTTTGCTTCTTTATATAAATAACAGTTGAACCACTACCTTATGTCACACAACTTCCGCACAGGAACACCACTGCCCAGTTTTTTTCAATAGTTCTGCCTTATTATCCTTTATTTTTTTTTTTCTTAGCATATTAAAAATGCCTTGCTCCATTAAATCCCCATCAAACCGCTGTTATTATACAATTCTCGTGACCAGATGGATGAGTGAAAATATAACTGAAGATACGGGCGGCCAGAGTGGTAGGTTACTGGGTAACTACGTATCGGTTTCTATGGTAACGCCGTGCCTCGCAGCGACTGGCTTCCAGGTGTAAACAACCACAAAAAGTAATAACACTTTATGTACTCCACACTCACGTATAGTGTATCAGTTGATACCAGTGATGGAAATAGCCATTTGATTTGACTGCAGTAATAATTAAGAATAAATTGAAGTGGTGATATAGCATTGAAGGTTAAAGTTAACTAAAAGAATGAGAAATGTTATAGTTGTATCGTATTCACATGAACAGAAAGTGATGGTTAGGAATTGTAATTTGCAAGAATTTCGTATGCGCAGATAAAATTATTTGATAACGATGCTGGCTTACAAAGTTTGTTATGAAAAATCTGAGAGAAAAGAGTCATCTAATTCACGACTGTGAGTAAACATTGGTGATCAAGTCTCTCCAGTCATTTTAAGGGCTATTCGGTTATTATTCGGGTATTAAAAAAAGGGAGTGTAAACTTGTGGACCTGGAACTAATTAACGTTTATTCCCATTTATTACTTTGTTTAGTTACTGATATGTTTCATCACTGCGGTAGCCTGGCTGACCAATTAACTACGATCAAGGGGATTTGACTGTACTGAAAAAGACTGTTTGTGCTTGACACCATCAATGACATTTGCATCTTTCTTATAAGCAATAAATATATCAAAATTTAAGTAAAACAAGCGCAATCCGAGATTACAAACCTCCGCCTCGGGGGAGTGTATGGTAGATTTTATGGAGATGTAATCTTGTAACTTTTGTGCAAGCACTGCAGGCATTATTTATCGAGTTAGAAGCAAAAATGTTGAAACTGCCACTATCCTCCAGTGGCAGAGAATCATTTAAAAAATTCCTGGATCCGCATGATGGTCCGGATCACCACCAGATAGAATGGATTGTTCCCTGAGCTACATACTACCCCATCCCAAAAATTTAAGCAAAATCCATTCACAAATTTCTGAGTAATCCTGCTAATGAACAAACAAACAAACCAACACCGGCAAAAACATAGGCTGCTTGGTGCATGTCATAAACTAATCACAATAAAAACGGTGATCATCACCAAGAACTGTGGTGTAAGCAGTCCAAGTGAGCATGTGCTACACTCAACATCACCTGTGGCCACCAGGTAGTCTGGAGGGCGTGGGAATTTCAAGTGCCCTACCCTATTTTTTTCCTGATTCAAAGATGTGCTTCACCATCCAATGCGGGAAAATTGGTGGTGCACTATATATATATATATATATATATATATATATATATATATATATATATATATATATATATATATATATATATATATATATATATATATATATATATATATATATATCCCACTGCTACCTCGTGCAACCCCGTGTGGAGGATAGGGGAAGGCCTTGTGGATATACGAGGTGCTGTCTTAACAGTGCGGACCATGGGACCCCCTATTGATATATAGAGCTCCACTGAGTATACTGAATAAGGTGGCACAATACTTACATCTCACCAGAAACCTTGTGGCAGGGAGATGAGAGCATTTGCCACAATCCTACCGATCAGTCATGAATTCTATTGCAAATGATTTGACGGGCGTTCCTGTTGGATCGTTTGCTAAAGGTCTAACTGCATTGCCTCCTGTGCTTACGGGCAATGTGCCACTGAAAGTGAGTAGGTAATGTCTTGGCCAATTTCAGACCGGGATATTAAACAAATTGAAATCCACGAAGATCTACATGAGTTGGAACTTCGTAGCCACCATTTATATATATGTAACTCTTCAGTCTTGCAATAGGAAAGTCTTGAGTTTTGGTTAAAGTTCTTTTGGTAATTGAAGAGCAGGAGCTAAAGATGAATACAGGGAGTTGATCTTGATTTATTATCTTCAAAGAAAGTAAAAGTTGAGCAGCGTGTGTATTACACAGGGACTTAATTTACTAAGTCTAGTCGGACCTCTCTTCTTATTTGATCTCTCCACAACCTGCCGGTTCTATGGCTAGCCCCGTTCTGAGCTCTGATCTACATTCTCGTTTAGCAGGGGTAGTGTCACGTGGGCGATACTGTGGTTGAATCTTCTAGAACACTGTATGTCTGTGTGTATGTACAGCTTTCGGTGCATCCAGCATTCCTTCACTTAAAGAGTTGCAAGCTAATTTCCTTTTCCCACACCTTGTCTGGTGCTCTATCTATCTATCAATCTATCCATCATGCTATCTATTATGATTTGTATTTATAATATGGAGTCCTGACAAATGTATAATGTAAGAAGCCTCTCAGAGAAATACGAACTTTATAACTTAATGACTGAATTAGAATACATTAGCTTGATATATTAGGTCTGAGTGAGATCCGCAGAGAAGAACAAAATGTAATTTAGCTTCGAGACAGCAAACACCTATTTTACCAGAGAGGAAGGCAAAATGAATGAGTTATTGGTGTAGGATTTCTATGTAACTGAAATCTTGCAGACAACGTTGTTAAATTCAGCAGTGTATCAGACACAGCTAGAAAGGCATTACATATCTGCAGTCGATGGGGTTCTCTTGGTCGAGGCTTTTTGAATATTAGTGTAGGTCTAGTTATTTCTCTCTTAGGATTTAGTGTAGGTTAGTGATTTGTCTGTTAGGTGGTTAGTTTTAGGGTCTTTAGATTAGGTATTTTTGATTATAAGTAATATAAGGTTAAAAATATAAAAAATAAATAAAAATAAAAATAAAACTACAAAAAAATTAATAAAATAAAAATTATTATTATATATATATATATATATATATATATATATATATATATATATATATATATATATATATATATATATATATATATATATATATATATATGTACGTGTGCATGAAAGTGTGTATGTTCATATGCATGGATGTGTGTATGTATGTATGTATGTATATATATAGGTCTGTATATATATATGTATATATATATATATATATATATATATATATATATATATATATATATATATATATATATATATATATATATATATGCCTTAATGACCAGAGGCTCTGGCCTCAATGGTCGATAGGCAAAAAAAAAGACAGCAGCATGGACTGTAGTTCGCCTATGCAAAAAATTCGCCTGAAAGTAATACCGGTATATATACTGACTTCTCAAAGCTCAGATGAAGAAACAGAAACGTTCTATGACGACATCTCTCAGATTGTGGAAGAAGAAAGGACCACATGTACTATACTCATGGGAGACTTAAATGCAAATGTTGGTATATCAAATAATGGAGAAACATGCATGGGGAAATTTGGCATGAGAGAAAGGAATGAAAGAGGAGAAATTTTTGGTAAATTTTGCTTAAATGTATAACATAAGAATAATGAACAAATTCTCTCACAAAAAAAAACGGGAGAAAATGGACCTGGAGAAGTCCAAATGAGAGAAACAAATAATGATATCGAATTCATTATAACAAAACGAATAACACGATTCATAAATGTCACGGTTATCAACAAAGTAAATGTAGGAAGTGACCAGTGAATAGTGGGTTGCACAACCAGATTCAGTTCAGAAGTGAAAAAGAAGATGATTATGGAATATATATATATATATATATATATATATATATATATATATATATATATATATATATATATATATATATATATATATATATATATATATATGACCAATAAAAATAAGCAAAAACAAAGCAGTCATTCACTTAGAAATAATAATCGGGTTTCAGTCTGATAGAGGTCGGAAGTAAAATGGCACAAGGAAAACAACAAACTATATCACTGAAAGACAGAAAAAGGTGAAATCATTAAATACAGAGATATGACGGTGATGGGAGGTGACGAATTTTACAAAGAACTCTATGCATCAAAGACAATAGTACCAATAGCCAACATTTCAGCTGACACAGGTGTTCCATGAGGTAACACCAGATAACGCATATATTTCTCTAAAAAATATGAATAGAGGGGAAGCCCCAGGGAGGAGATGGAATAGTAGCAGATTTACTGCTGGATGCAGTAGAAGTACAAAACAGGCTCGTGCACTTTACTCAGTGTATAAAAAAAGAAGAATATTACCAAAATATAGAGTAAAGCAATAGTTATTGTACTTTACAAAACAGACAACTCAAAAGACCTTAGTAACTATCGACTCATTAGCTTATTATCAGTAATTTACAGACTCTTCACTATAGTCCTTACGAACAGAACTACAACTACAGGTATTTTGGAAGAACACCAACCTCGTAAACAGGCAAGATCTCGAATCGGGTATTCGATAGGCCCTAATCGGGGGGGGGGGGGCCCCAGCGTGAGGGACGTACGCCCTCCCTTTTTCAGAAGCCAATAAATATATATATATATATATATATATATATATATATATATATATATATATATATATATTTTACTATAAGGTTCCAAGGTGGAGATGGAGGTGGGAAAATATTATGAACATTTCTGATCTGAATATTTTATGCAAATTTCTCAATTGTTCTGGCTCAAATTACACTGCTATTCTGATGCTTTACCGAAATTCATTAAAATTTTCAGCCTCTAATTGTGTAATACTTGGCCGTGGTAAGTCGAACTTCAGTACTGGCAACCTTATATCTTGAAGTAAAGATGACAGTGGCGTACGCCACTAACGTATGTATCACATTTTAGTTTGTATGTGGATCGTGATATACTGAGCACTTTAAAAATCCCGCTTTGGATAGAGTGGAAAACTGAAGTCCTCAAAATTTCACCGGCCACGATGCTAAACTATAATTGGCTGCCTAAGTCAGCCATGCTTCGCAGCTAACCAATGAAAATGAAACATCTATATAGTAAACACTACAGTACATTAGTCTATCTTGAGGTTGCCAGTTGGGTGGTAAGCCTGGTGACGAGTATGTGTGTGCATTATTTAGCGATCCTTTAGGTTTGTGAGAAGTATTATGATTATTTATTTTACTTTGCATATGAAGAAACACATACAGCTTAAGCTCAGTGTATTTTTCCTTGCTGGCAGCTTACGACAGTAATATTGTGAAGGGCAGATTTTAGTCATTTAACTAAAATTTGAGCTTAGCCAGCTGGAAGGTCATGTCGGATGACGGTGACACAGATGTAAACTTTTTTGCAGTATACAGATAACCACAGTGAAAATAACACTAGAAGAGGAATGCATATTACACGCAAAACTACTTTTTTTTTTAATTTTTAGTGTTGCTGACATTAAGTTTTTCTTTGCTATTGTTCATGAGTCGAATGTTCAACGAAAATTTTTAGTTGGCCTAATATATTTTCTCGCATTTTTATAATTCCCTAGTACAGTAATGATTGTGATCACTGCGTGTGGTATACTTTCAGTGTGAAAGGAATGAATCATAAAAGTGTAAAATAAAAAATTACCTTTTTTTTCAGGGCTCAATGGGATATTTATTTTTGAAATAGTGACCTGCAGCTCATTATTAATAATGAATGTCATCCAAGCGCCAAATCTCACAGACTGACTTTTTTGCATGCAGAAAAGGCAAGTTCATATCGTTAGTTGTCAACAATTTTGGACAGAATCTCATGTCACTAATGTAATATAAGTATGTTAACTGTTCCCGTATTGTTACATCTTCACCCCCGCTTTGTCTCAGTTTCTTAAGTGTGTAGGAGGAGGAAGCTGAAAGTTAATGTAAACAAAAGTAAAGTTATGGTGTTTGAGAGGAATGAAGTCACAGAGTGTGCAGTGAGGTTGGATGGTGAGGATATGGAGAATGTGAGTGCATTCAAGTACTTGGGTAGTGTGATGAGTAAGGATGGAACTTTGGGGGATGAAGTACGTGAAAGGGTACAGCAGGGAAGAAAGGTTGTTGGTACACTGAAAGCAGTGATGAGAAATAGGGAGGTGAGTATGGAAGTTAAGAAGTCACTGCATGATGGTATTGTGATCCCTACCCTGACGTATGGAAGCGAGGCATGGACCTTGCAAGAGGGGAACAAGTCAAGAGTGAGAGCAGTGGAAATGAGTTACTTGAGAGGAGCATGTGGAGTGACGTGGAGGGACAGGTTGACGAATGAAGAAGTGAAGGAACGTTGTGGGGTAGATGTGGATGTGGTTGAAAAGATTAGGAGATATACACTGAGGTGGTTTGGACATGTGGAGAGAATGGAGAATGAAAGACTGACTAAGAGGGTGTATGTAGGTGAGGTGGAGGGAGGGAGAGGGAGGGGTAGACCGAGGATGAGGTGGAGGGATGGAGTTGAGAGGTATATGAGGGAGGGGGTGAGTTGGGGGCGGGGAGTCAACTGGTGGGTGACAGAGTGACTTGGAGGCGTTTTGTCTGCGGCCACCCTTTGCGGGATTAGGGCGTCGGGCTATAGATAGAATAGATAGATTCTTAAGTGTCTGAACATATCAATCTGTTGGGACTCCTTGCAGAAAGTTACAATATGGAACTGACTAGGGTTCAGTGAAACCTAGGCCTTTTTATTGTCCCGAAATAGATTACAAAGTGAATGATCAGTGATCACTTCATTTGTTTTAGTAAGAGCAGAAGATGCAGACCAGAGAGATCTGAATATATATATATATATATATATATATATGAAAATGCTAATCACGCCCCCCCTTTTAATAAAATGCTGGATCCGGCCCCATTCGACTACTGATAACTTACATATAATCAATCGGCTAATTGAGAAAACTGCAGATTATAATAAACTACTGTGTTTAGGTTTTGTTGATTACGAAAAGACTTTCGACTCAGTGGAGCACATAGTATTTATAAATTCATTGGGAGAACAAGGCATAAATCAGAAAACTGTAAAACCAAAGACAGAAGTGCTACAGTTAAATTACGTAATGTCTAGGGAAAAAATAAGATTGAGAAGGGCGTGGGTCACGGAGGTAAAATTTCACCAAAATCATTTACAGCATGCCTAGAAAGTATTTTCAGAAAGCCAGACTGGGAAAACATAGGAATAAACATAGATGGAGAAAAGCTAAACCATTTAATATTTGCAGATGACATTGCCATTAGCTCAGAAACAGCAGAGACATTGCAAGAAATGTTAAATAACCTGAACAGAGAAAGTCTCAAAGTAGGGCTAAACCTGAACCAGAGTAAAACTAATGTTTAATTCACAAACACCAAAGAGCGTCATCAGAATAAGTGGAGAAATTCTTGAAGAAGTGGAGTAGTTACTTGGGGTAAATACTGCAATTAATGAATGACCATGGTAGCAGAATAACAAGACGCATTACAATTGGATGGAAAGCTTTCAGTGAACATAGTGACATCATGAAAAGTAGCTTTCCAATATGTATGAAACGAAGAGTATATAATGAATGTATAATTCCAGCTACAATATACGGGCGTGAGGACAGGAAAGTGTCAAAATCGAAGGAGAATCGACTAATCCGTTCCCAGTGGGCAAAGGAAAGGTTAAGGCTGGGAATATTTTTAAGAGACAGGAATAGATAAGCCTGGGTAAGAGAGCAAACTGAAGTCAAAGGCATTACAGAAGTTATAAAAGTACGGACATGGATGTGAGCAGTCCATTTAGGAAGAATAAGGGATAAATGTTGAAGGAAGAGGCTGGCTGACTGGACGTCAGGAGTATGTAGCAATGTTTTGTCACAGCTAGACCCGTCGACATACAGGTACGTCACACAATTGCAAGGTTCGTAATTTGCACAATTTTCAAATCTTGTACTTGATTTTTGGTACATAGGGTCGGGAGACCTTCCCCTACCTGACAACAGGTGGGGACACTTGGTGACCCCACACGACCCGCGCTCACCCTTGC
>NC_136998.1:17863264-17938264 GCF_032717465.1 Coenobita brevimanus | reverse complement strand
GTCTTTGAATTTCCTGCTCTCTGGCTTCGGCTGTCCCGTCATTCTCTGACTAAATAGATCTAATCTGTGTACTTATCCCTAAATTATACTGACTGAACAATTCTTTCACTGTCTTACTTCAAATATGAAACACATCCTATAAGTTTCTTCTTTCTCTGATATCTCCATTCTAGGTGATTTCAAAGTTCATCACCACCTTTGACTTTCCTCTCTTTTAATTGATTCACCTGGTGAACAGTTCAACATCTTTTCTATCCGTAACAACATTGAGCAGCTTGCACAGCCCCAGCCCATATCTCGGTCCCCCTTGAAGTGGGTTCCAGCATATCTGACATTTTACTTACAAGTAATCTTTCTGCTTATGCTCTTAATCTTTTCTCTTCACTCGGATCCTTCGATCACAACATTATCACCTTAACCCATTGACTCCTAGATTTTCTGTGCGAGAGATTTTGCTGGGAGGGTGCTAGGCGTACCGCTCTCTGCCTGTCGGCCTATAGTCGCGAAGTTCATAATTCCCTACCCCGAGGTTCCCTCGTTTATTAAATTTTGAAAATGCCCAGTTCCGTCCTATATTGAAGACACTGGGCACTAATGGGTTAATGTGTCCTATAGATCCAGTAAGGCATATGGACCCTCCGAAGAAGCTGCACCTGTGGAACTGTTGACCGGGAAACTCTCAGGCAGTGCTTCTTTGATTATCCCTGGAATGATTATTGCTTCCTTGGCCGAAAGCCATCTATGTGTGTATCGCATATTACAGTTTTTCTCTCACGCATGGAAACTTAATTCCTTCTTCATATCCTGTGATGAATACAAAAATAATTCTTGGTTTAATGACTCTTGTTATAAAGCTGCCTATACAAAGGAGAAGGTCTACAAAAGGTACGAGCCAACCTTTGAATCCCATCTGTTTTATGTCTATACCCGAAATCATGCTAAGACTGTCCTTCACTCTTCTAAAAATAATAATTTTCATTCATACTTAATGCTCCGAAATCACTGGCTCATATTCTTCCCATTCCTTTTGTCACCTTGCCAAAAACCTTTCTAACAACTTTATTTCATTATCCTTACCTCCTCTTTTCTACTCTGATGGCTTTTGTAGCTGTTTCTTTACTGATAAAGCAGAACTCTTTGCTTCGACCTTCTCCTCCAATTCCACCTTAGGCAGTTCCGGTGCTGTTCCTCCATCATTACTCCCCTGTGACTTCCTCATGGCTGACATTAAAATCACTGACCTCAGGAATAACAAGGCATATGGGCCTAAGGGGGTCCCTTCTGTTGTCCTCAAGAACAGTGTTTCTGTGCTTAACCCCTGCCCAGGTAAACTATATCACTTTGTCAATGCTGCCAAGAGATTGGGTGTCCTAAACCAACTCCGTACCTTATTTACCCCCACACAGTTGTTGATTTTATTCACGTGTTTTATTTACTCCTGTGTAGATAACAACTCTCATGTGTGGGGAGGCTCCCCGCATGCACCTCTTCTCAACAAGGTGGAGTCAAAGGCTTTTCGTTACATTAACTCTCCTCTTCCTGTCTTTAACCTATCTCTCTTTGCCGCACTGTTGCACCCTTATCTCTTTTCTATTGCTGTTTCAGCGGCCGCTGTTCTCTTGAATTCTCTGCTTGCATCCCTCCATCATTAAAGCAAGCGCATAACACCTGTTTATCAGCAAACTCTTATCCCATTTATGTCCAGCTGTCCATTGCAAGAGTTAACTGCTACTCCTACTTCTACACCTATGCAACAGCTCAACTCCGGAAACTTCTTCCTCTTTCTGTACTTCCTACTGCCGATGATCTTCAGTGTTTAAAACGCAACGTGTCCAGGCATCATGCAATGAATGGATCTTGACTTTGACTCTCAGTTATCTTGTTATAATGTTTCTTCGAGGAAATATTTTTGCAGGCTTCTATGCTTTGGTTCGTTCTTCTTCGCATATACACAAGTATGTATGTATATCTATCTATCTATCTATATATATATATTGTTACGGAACAGAGAAAGATAATGTACACTTTAAGTGAGAATACTAATAATCACTACTGTCCCGTAAAGTTCCAGGTTCAAAACAAAAGAGTTAGGTAAAATTACAAGTTAAAGTTTAATGCTCAAACTAACAACAAAACATTCAGGACTCATAAGGATAATGTTATGGCAAAAAAACAGGTTAAATATATGGTTAACTGCAATAGCCTCTATTAACACGAAATTAGCAAGAGTAAATTTATCTAAGTCAGCCCTGATAAAATGAAAATACACTGGGTAATGCTCAGTTAATGCAAGATAAATTATTACAGATACAAACTATTATTAATGATAGCTGACAACAAGAACCCTACATAAATTACAAAAAAACCCTAGTAGGCCCAAGAATTAAACTTATGCTACACAGTACAAGAAAAAAATGCAACAACAGTTATACTCAAATTACACAGCTGCTAGATGGCTGGAGACTTCCTGAGCACTCACAACAATAACTGTACAGGGGAGGACAGAGATGTGAACAAAATGAGGATTAGATCTAAGTGGCAATGATGCAGAGACTGAGCTCATTATATAGCGGCCAGCAGAGCTTGATACAACTTGTAAGAAGGACGCGCAAATGAAGCCATAGGGGACAAAGAGCTGACAATCCCGCTCTGAACAACAGAAAGGACGACTTACTCTACTATAACGGTAGAAGGGGGGAACTGAGGCAGAACACGCTCGTGATCAAACATGCAGAACAGAGAAAGATAATGTACACTTTAAGTGATAATACTAATAATCACTACTGTCCCGTAAAGTTCCAGGTTCAAAACAAAAGAGTTAGGTAAAATTACAAGTTAAAGTTTAATGCTCAAACTAACAGCAAAACATTCAGGACTCATAAGGATAATGTAATGGCAAAAAAACAGGTTAAATATATGGTTAACTGCAATAGCCTCTATTATATGAGCTCATTATATAGGGGCCAGCAGAGCTTGATACAACTTGTAGGAAGGACGCGCAAATGAAGCCATAGGGGACAAAGAGCTGACAATCCCGCTCTGAACAACAGAAAGGACGACTTACTCTACTATAACGGTAGAAGGGGGGAACTGAGGCAGAACACGCTCGTGATCAAACATGCAGCATACTGTGCGTTAAAATTACACAAAGAATGATGAAATCAGAGGCAATGTAACACCTCCCCACAAAGAAAAAGAAATTTACAAAGGAAATTTCTTATTACTCTAAAACAATCTGTCTAAAGTCTAGATAAGCAATCTGCAATAACATTTTCTTTCCCCTTGACATGTTGTATGTCTAATGAATACTCCTGAAGAAGTAGACTCCATCTTGTCAATCTCTGATTTTTATCTTTAAACTTACTAAGGAATTTCAGTGGGTTATGATCGGTATAAATGACTATGGGGTCAAAACCAGAACACAAATAAAATGAAAAATGCTGTAAACCCAAAATCAAGGCCAAAAGCTCTTTCTCAATAGTTGAGTAGTTCTTTTGAGGTGGAGTGAACTTCTTACTGTAATAAGATACAGGATGTTCAATACCCTGATCATCCTCTTGCAGCAAAACAGCCCCAGCTCCTGTATCACTTGCATCAACAGCCATCTTAAAAGGCTTAGCAAAATTTCGAGTAGCGAGCACTGGCTGACTTAATAGAATAGCTTTAAGTTTGTTGAAAGAGGATTCACAGTTATTGGTCCAGACAAATTTAACTCCCTTTTTCAGTAGGTCTGTAAGTGGTGATACAAGAATTGAAAAGTTAAGAACAAATCTCCTGTAATAACCTACCATTCCCAAAAATCTTTCTAGCTCTTTCCTACTTTTAGGTCTGGGAAGATCACTTATAACCTGAACCTTAGCTCCTGGTGGTGCAACATGTCCATCACCAATTACATACCCAAGGTGTTGAACTTTAGCTTGACCAAACTCACACTTTGATAAATTAGCTACAAGATTAGCATGAACCAAACGCTCAAGAAATTTACTGACATGGCATAGGTGATCTTTCCAGTTGTCACTGAAGATTAATACATCATCAATATAAACAACACACCCTGCCAAACCCTCTGTTACAACATTCATGAGCTTCTGAAATGTGGCTGGTGCATTCTTCATGCCATATGGCATTACGGAACATGCAAAAGTCTTTCCTAGTGTTACAAAACATGAGATCTCCCTAGCACGTTCAGTCATAGGTACTTGCCAGTATCCCTTTAACAAATCAAACTTACTTATGTACCTAGCCTTTCCGATCTTGTCTATGCAATCTTCCACGCGAGGGAGAGGGTAAGTGTCTGTTTTGGTTATCTGATTAACACGTCTGTAGTCAATGCAAAGCCGCTGTGACCCACCTGGCTTAGGGACTAGAGTGACAGGAGAACTCCACTCGCTCTGACAGGGCTCAATCATCTTGTGGTCCAACAGGTAGCCAAGCTCCTTCTCGATGAGAGGAACTTTCACTGGGTTCACACGGTAAGGAGGCAATTTAATTGGCTTTGCGTCTCCAACATCGACATCATGCATCAACACAGTGGTTCTTCCTGGAGTGGCATGGAACACTTGCGGGTACTCCTGCAGTAATGCCGAAAACTCCTGCCTTTCCTCGGGAGGTAGGTGAGAAAGCTTAGTCTGGAGATCATTCATAATATAAGGATTCTTCCCCAAACTATCACTCAGGCTCATACTGCATGGGAGAGCTTCACTTGCAGACTCGGGTGGAACAGCTACAGTGCAGACTGGATTATTTTCGTCCCGCCTGTGATATAAGTTTAGCATGTTGATGTGACATAGTTGCTACGATCTGGTGTGGCGATGACATAGTTGACATCACTGAGTTTCTTCTCCACGAAATAAGGACCACTAAACTTGGCTTGAAGAGGTTGCCCATGCACTGGTAGCAGAATCAAAACCTGATCTCCTGGCTGAAAGTGGCACAACCTGGACTTCTTATCATACCAAGTCTTCATCTTCTCCTGAGCAGCTCCTAAATTCTCTCTCGCCAGCTGTAAAGCAGTGGACAGCCGTTCCTTGAACTTCATCACATAGTCCAGCAGGTTGACGTCATCTTCCTCCGACAGCCAGCAATCCTTGAGTAACTTAAGGGGTCCTCTTACTTCATGGCCAAACAGTAGTTCAAAAGGTGAGAAGCCCAGTGATTCATTTGGAGATTCTCTTGCGGCAAATACAACGAATGGAAGACCTTTATCCCAGTCTTTCTGATGTTCCAAACAGTATTTCTTGAGCATCGATTTGAGTGTTTGATGATATCTCTCCAACGCTCCTTGGGTCTGGGGATGGTAAGCTGAAGACGTGATCTGGGTGATGCCCAACTCTTTCAGAGACTGCTTGAAAACATTTGACATGAAATTACTTCCCCGGTCTGACTGTACCTCCTTGGGCAGACCAAACTTTGTGAAGAACCCTAGCATTTCCTTAACCACGTTCTTTGCTGAGATATTTCTAAGTGGAATGGCTTCAGGATAACGAGTAGCCATATCGATCAGGGTCAACACATAAGAAAATCCTGAAGAAGTCTTAGGAAGAAGGCCCACAATATCCACCAACACACGGGTGAAGGGCGCCTCAAAAGGAGGAATGGGAACTAGAGGTGCAACCTTTTCAGTCTGATTACACTTCCCCACAACTTGACAGGTGTGACAAGACTTACAATACCAGGAAACATCCCTGAAGATACCTGGCCAGTAGAAGTGTTTCAAAATGCGTGCCACAGTCTTCCTCACTCCAAGGTGTCCTGCCAAACTGGAATCATGAGCCACTCTAATGATATCCTGCCTACAAACACGACGGATGACAACTTCATGTACAACCTCCCATTCACAGTCGGCTGATGCTGTTGGGGGTCTCCACTTCCTCATAATTACTCCTGAATTTACATAATAACAAGTAGAAGCACCGGCTGACTCTTCTTCACTGTAAGCAGAGTTAGCTAGACCTTTCAACTCAGGGTCAGCAACCTGCAACTCAACCAACTCTTGACGAGACAAATTATCAACACTATGGGGTACTGCCTCATCTGGTGAGTGGTCCAAATTAGCAAGAAAAGTGTCAGCTAGGATAACATCATCATCATCATTATCCTCTAAATCACCAGTAACTTTAGACTTAGCCCTAGTGACAGCACATGCAGGGAACACATCAGGGACATCACAATCCTGGGACGCAGCCACTGGCTCACTAGACAACTGAGGAGCTGGACACACCTGACTTCCACCAATATCATTTCCAAGTAAGAAAGTTACACCTGACATTGGGAGTGTCTCAACCAATCCAACCATAACGGAACCATTCACAAAACCAGACTCTAAATTCACTCTGCACAGAGGGACAGAGAAGTAATTATTCCCTACACCTTGTAAGATTACAGTTTCATCAGAGGAATTAACATTAGAGCCTAGAACACTGGTCAGCATAAGGGATTGGCAAGCACCTGTATCACGATATATTTTAACTGATTTCCTGTCATTACTGTCCAGAGGACTGACAAAACCATCAGACAGGAAATTAGCACATGAACTCTTGAGAGTGTCACCCACGTTACTGCTCAAAAGAGGAGCTCCATCATGAGAATTTAAGTTACCCCTCAAAGCAGGTTCAGTTAACTCAGTTAAAGAATTATGGGAACTCTCAAGAGTGGACACTAGACCAATTGACTGAATATTTAAAGACTCCGTTTTGTTCACATCACGCTGTCTCCTGAAACATTTCTCCGTAGTATGACCAAGCTTACTACAATAAGTACATTTACTTTTCTGAAATCTAGAGGTGAAGCTGGTATTTACTTCCTGAGAAACATCATCTTTATTCTCTTTCCTGTTACCTGTACTCTGAGTAGAGGCAATGTACTTACTCTCAGCTTTCCCTTTTTCTTTAGAATATCTCTTGTGAGTGAGAACATATTCATCAGCTAAAACTGCAGCATCAGACAAATTATCTATTCTTTTCTCATCAAGATATAGGCTTACATCTTTATAAATACACCTCTTGAAGTCCTCCAGCAAAATCATCTGCTTAAATTTACCAAAATCAGAATCCACATTCTTAGAATTTAACCACTGCTCCAATAGATCTTCTTTGACTCTTGCATACTCAACATGGGATTGCTTATCTTGCTTATAAGTTGTCCTAAATTTTACTCTATAGGCTTCAGGAACAAGCTCATAGGCCTTAAGAATCAAGCTCTTAACTACATCATAATTATCACATTGATCCTGAGGCAAAGATGCATAAGTTACTTGAGCTTTACCGGTGAGAACAGTTTGAAGGAGTACTGGCCAATACTTTTTGGGCCAATTAAAACCTGTAGCTACCCTCTCAAACAACTGAAAATACTTTGTTAAATCAGATTCATTAAAAGGAGGGACAAGTTTAACATTTTTAGCCACATCAAAATCATAAGAGCTAGATGATCCAGTTCCACCTTGTTTCATGCGATACTCATGGTCTGCCTGAATCCTGGCAAGTTCAATTTGTGCGTATATCTGTGCCTCCTGAATACGAGCCTGAGACTCCGCCTCCTTAGCATTTGCCTGAAATTCAGCCTCCTTAACACAAGCCTCTTTAGCCTGAGACTCAGCCTCCTTAGCACGTGCTTGAAATTCAGCTTCCTTCACACGAGCCTCCTGCAGGGCTAGCTGTAACTTAGCTAATTCAATCTGCGTTTGCTCATTTGGAGGAGTTACATTAAACAAGCTTTCATTAATCATGTCAACAATTTGATCTTTAGAATGATGAGAGCGAACAGCAATTTCCAATTGTTGAGCAACAAGCTTAAGTTCATTCTTTGTTCTGTTTTCTACATCACACACTGTTTGCACATTTGACAAAAAATCTTTGGCTTCATCAAGTGTAGTAATAGTAGACATCATAATAAATCACAGTCACAAAATATCAAGCAATATCCTTATGATAATATCCTGAATATCCTGATAAGAGGTCGCCAAATTTATGTTACGGAACAGAGAAAGATAACGTACACTTTAAGTGAGAATACTAATAATCACTACTGTCCCGTAAAGTTCCAGGTTCAAAACAAAAGAGTTAGGTAAAATTACAAGTTAAAGTTTAATACTCAAACTAACAACAAAACATTCAGGACTCATAAGGATAATGTAATGGCAAAAAACAGGTTAAATATATGGTTAACTGCAATAGCCTCTATTAACACGAAATTAGCAAGAGTAAATTTATCTAAGTCAGCCCTGATAAAATGAAAATACACTGGGTAATGCTCAGTTAATGGAAGATAAATTATTACAGATACAAACTATTATTAATGATAGCTGACAAAAAGAACCCTACATGAATTAGAAAAACCCCACTAGGCCTAAGAATTAACCCTATGCTACACAGCACAAGAAAAAATGCAACAACAGTTATACTCAAATTACACAGCTGCTAGATGGTTGGAGACTTCCTGAGCACTCACAACAATAACTGTACAGGGGAGGACAGAGATGTGAACAAAATGAGGAGTAGATCTAAGTGGCAATGATGCAGAGACTGAGCTCATTATATAGGGGCCAGCAGAGCTTGATACAACTTGTAAGAAGGACGCGCAAATGAAGCCATAGGGGACAAAGAGCTGACAATCCCGCTCTGAACAACAGAAAGGACGACTTACTCTACTATAACGGTAGAAGGGGGGAACTGAGGCAGAACACGCTCGTGATCAAACATGCAGCATACTGTACGTTAAAATTACACAAAGGATGATGAAATCAGAGGCTATGAAACAATATATATATATATATATATATATATATATATATATATATATATATATATAATATATATATATATATATATATATATATATATATATATATGTATATATATATGTAACTTGCAATACTTTGGTGATAGAAACTCTGTGTACATGTACCCCCTCCACAATATGTCTACCCCTGATGTATATATGTCCCCCCCCCAATGCATACATGCCCCCACTAAACTTGCTAGGTCAGCACGCTTTCCCACGCCTGAAGACGGCGTTATTGCATCAGTTGATAGCAGACAGCCGAGACGGGCAGACTATTTTACTGTGAGCTTGTAATAAACTCCTTATCTAGCTGTTTGTACATAGAGTTTCTATTACCAAAGTATTACAAGTTACATTTGATAGCAGCAGTGTTTCGAACCATCAGATTCTGACCGCCTCCTTGGATTTTTAGTGATACAACAAGATACACTACGTCTCGCATCTGCCAGCCTCGCCCCTCCTCCGTGCCTCTAGTGGTGTACTACCTGGCTGTGCTTTCCGAGTGTCCAATTTTTCTCACCAGTGCTCACCTCTCAAACAACCGCACCCATACGCCTTGTTCCTGACTGCATGTGTCACCATCGCCGACCTAAGCACCTGTTGCACATGTTCCCAGCACCTGTTCCAAACTCATCATAACTCCTGCCCCCACGGTGCCACTTATCACTGTTTGCCCACTGCCTGCCCACCACCATTCTCTGCATTTGCAACTCAACAGCTCTACACCTGCCTTGCACCAACATCTGCCCTCACCACCCACCACCGGCCTCCGCCGTCGCCCGCATCTGGTCTGCATTACGGAGCCTCCTAAGACGGCCACTCCCTGCCGGTGATTCATCACGGCGTCTCTTCTCCTCTCCGCCTTGCTGTCTCTCCACCGCCGCCCCGCCCCGCCCCGCCCCGCCCCGCCCCGCCCCAGCCCAGCTACGCCCAGCCACCCCTGCACGTCATACATCTCGACACTCCCGTTTCTACTGTGTAACTATAGTATATCTTTCCTTTCTATAGAGATTATCCTCGATTTTCTCTACAGATTGGTTATTGTAAATATTCCATCTCATTTCCATTACCCCGTTTTCATCTTCACCTACGTTATTTATACTCCATTTCATCCTTCGCATTTTATTTAAACCATCCATGCCCGCACCTTCATTCATTTTCACGCCTACTCGTGTATTCCATTCTCTCATTGTTATTTATACATTTCCACCTACGTATCCATCTTCATCCTTTCATCTTCCATTGCCGCATTAAATGCCGTACTTTCCACGTCAACCGCTTAACACCAGCCCTCTCGACCTGGAAACATCACTTGCTCATACCTCGTCTGCCGACTCTAACACAATCACTCATTTACGAAGTGGCAAAGAGTACCACCGCCCTGTACCTGAGACTCCCGTTTCACTTCCCGCAGAATCAGTTACTACCCATCCTACACTCGTAAATCCAGATACCTCCTCCTCTACTCCTGCCTCTACACTCCCTTCTTCCTCTACTCCTTCCCCTGTCATTCCCTCTCCTGCCTTCCTTCATACCCCGTCTTGCTCGCCCTTAACTGCCACTACCTTCTCTCTCTCCCACACCTCTCCTGCTGCCACTTCTACACTTCCAGCCATGGCCAACCCTCCACAGTCTATCTATCTCGACGATGCCAATCGTTCCAAATTTACCGGCCAGGACCCAACTTGGTCTGTCTATGATTTCCTCAGAGAAGTCGACACAGAAATACACAATAGACAAATAACCGATGAATCGCTCAAAGTAGCTTACCTCCTCAGTCACTTGCACCACGGTAAATCGGATATCGGATCCGCGATCCGTGCAGGACATTTTGATAGCATTCGTACCTTTGCTGATTTTTGTACGGAACTCATCAGCCTTTGTTGCCAGCATTCAAATACCGCATCTCTCATGGGATTCATTAATCTCCTAAACCAACTAGATGAGGACTTGCGCGTCCCAGCGCAATATGCCAAGCTCCGCGAAGCTGCCGCTGCCATGAAAGCAACTAGTAGCGAGATGCTCCAATTACTGGTAGGCACGAAATGGTTAGAAGACAAGAATGGCGTTCCAATGCTTTCACTCACCAACTTTGCTGACTTAATTGGTTACCTCAGATTCCTTCACTGGCTTACTCCTAAACAGCGAGAGCTAGCCTTGGAAATCGATTTCAATCCAGGGGATAAAATTATTCAGGTCACTAAAGCCATTCATGAAAGAACAGGTTCGAACTACACGCGTCAGGGTACCACCCAACCCTTGGCCTCCTCAGTCTGTCACACCTCCACTACCCCAGACCAATCTCGCTCCCGTCCCACCACACGCGGCAGACCTGCCACACATCGTTCTCCTACCGCGGGTCGTGATCAATCTAGCGCCTAATGAAACAGACAATCTTCGATTCTTTGCTGGTACTGTGGTCATCCTGGACATCGAGCATCCAGTTGCGACCGTACATACAGACGTCCTCACTCCCGAACCAAACAGCGTATGCCTTCCCACTCACGTCGTCCACACTGCAAATACCACAAATCAAGCACGACTCACACCACTGAGGAATGTCGTTACCTCAACCGCCAACAGTCGGGGGAAGCGCCGTGCCCATATCGGACCAATATCACGTAGAACCAGAAACCTAACTCCCCATCCGCCATGTAGGTCCCATAACATCCTCGGGTTTAGGCATTCTTGGAAGCAGTCATGACATACCAACGTCATTCTTCTTGGACACAGGATCTGTAGTAAATCTCATCTCCGAAAATTCCTTACAAATTATTCATCGCCATCACAACCACGTCAGTTTCCTAGAACCACCAGACATTCGCCTATGTGGTGTTAACGGCTCAGAGTTTAAGGTTAAGGGAAGAGTCACCCTTGAAGTCAAACTCCACAGAGATTTGCCCCCTATCCCCATTGAATTTCACGTCACTAATGACTTGCAGTATCCCGCAGATGCCCTTATTGGATTCTTCACCATGGCACAACACTCCATTGCATTATTACCTGCTTGTGGAAGTATAGACATTTCTGGATTCCCGGTTTACACTATGAAATGTCCCCGTCCTGTTCTTATGATCAAATCAGTCCTTCAATTACCTCTGTCCCTATCACTACCAAAATGTCCACCCCAGCCCAAACCACCACTATTATCATCTGAGAATACAGAGATCATTCCTCTACTGACTGCGAGCAAGGACATAAATTCCTCCATGTCTCCTGAAACATCATCTCAGCCCTCGAACATGGCTCTTATATCCTCTCCCGACAACACTATCGCTGACTCAAGCATGTCTCAGTTACCTACCTCACACAGTGTGAAAGATCTTCAACACGCAGAGACGAAACGTGCAGTAACAAATACGTGCACAATTTTGTTACTGCATGAGTTCACCAAAGTCTCTGTTTGTGTTGCCGGTGCGAAAGAAGGAGTGGATGTACTAACCCTACCTGAGACGTGTTGTGTGAATGGCTTGACTTATGAGTCAGCGTGGTGTACAGTCTTAGAGGACAGTTTATGCTACCTGTACTTGCTCAATGTCACAAATACTCCACTAAAACTCAAAAGTGGTGTAAAGATTGGAGACTTCCTAGTATACCCAGTGGCCGTAAAGGTGTGCCAGGATTCCTCATTTCCTACTATTCAGACTGATGATATGCCAATCGGTGTATGTACTATTAACTCTACGGGATCTGCGCCGACATATTCACCCGATATGCTCTCACATCTCACTTGCACAGATTTCCCAGAAAATACACCTCAACTCCTCGACCTTCTGATCTCGTACAGAAACGTGGTTGCCTTACCCAGTGAACCGATGGGTAGAACAGACCTTGTCAAACACACGATTGAAGTACTACCAGGAACTCAGCCGATTTACATACCAGCGTATCGATTTTCTCACAGTCAGAGAAAGCAGACAGATCAAATGGTACAGAACATGTTAGACCAGGACATTATTGAACGCTCCGTCAGTCCATGGAATAGCCCACTTTTCTTAGTACCAAAGAAGGACGGCAACTTTAGACCAGTAGTCGACTATCATAAGGTCAATTCTGTCACTGTTCCAGACCGTTTCCCGTTACCCGTCCTCACTGATTTGCTAGAATCCCTTGGTGCAAATAACGTAGTCTTTTCATCTTTAGACCTCCTCAGCGGGTACTGGCAGGTCGAAATGGAAGAGTCCTCTCGCCCAGTTACAGCCTTTAGCACTCCTTCCGGACATTTTCAGTTTAACCCGCCCCATCCCGACGACGTATGGGTACGTCACCACGATTTGCATTTGCCAGTCCCGGCGACGTACCAGTACGTCGTGCAATTGCAATGTGCATAATTTCGACAATTTTCAAATTTCGCGCTTGATTTGTGGTACGTACCCTCGCCTGACCTTCCCCTACCTGCCACCAGGCGGGGACACTCGGCGACCCCGCGCGACCCGCACTAGCCCGCCACTCGTCCACTCACCTGGTAGCCACGGTCCTGCTCAGACATGGCTAAGAGAGGTCTCTCAGAGAGCGAAATTCAAGTCGCCCTGGACACCTTTACCGGCGACAGTGATTCCCCACTGGATGACGAGGAGATGGACAAGGATTATGTGCAGCCAGAGGAGGAAGAAACCACCAGCAGTGACGAGGAAGTTCTGTCACCCAGGAAGCGGCAGTACGTGACTTACCGTGCTGCTAGAGAGGGGCAGGAGGCAAAGAAGGCACGTGCTATATCATATCCCTATCCCCAGCGTGCCTTGGAAGCAGAATTCGAGGTCGAGGACGAGGACGAGGACGAGGACGGAAACGTGGGACGTGCTGCCACGTGGTATGGGCGGGAGGTGATTACCCATCGTGGCCCAGAGCGCACACCACGTCGTCTAAGCAGGTATGGGCCTAGCATTCTGTTTGGGGCGGTAGGAAGTGAAGTGGAGGGAGTGGGGAGTGAAATGGACATTCCTGGGATTAGGGAAAGTGAGAGAGGTGGGTGAGTCATTGCTCTCCCTACGCAGTGTGAGGCGGCAGAGTGGATCACTTGGGCCAGTGCGGGTGCATTCATTATCACGTGGGGTTGTGAGGGAGGGGGAAGGTGGGGAGGAACCACTCCAAAGCACGTCTTATGCTCCCCAATATCCCCTAACACGTGGTCGAGCAAGGTTGCGTGAGAGAGCATGTGGTGTGGTAATGGAGGGGGAAGGTGGGGAGGAACCATTCCCCAGCACGTCTTCTGCTCCCCAATATTCAACAATTTCATCCCCACAGCCCCCTAATGTTCCTCAAGGCCGTAAGGGTAAGGGAAAGGGAAAGGGTAAAGGCAGAGGGAAGAGGAGTGACAGTGGGGAAGCCCTCCGTACTCCTTCTCCCCAACCTCCCCAACCAGGATCTCCTCCCCACCCAGACGAAGGCGGTGATGGGGACGAGGGATTTGTGTCGTGGGATTGGGAGGATGGGAGTGATTTTTCTCCCCTCATTCAACCCTTCACTGAGCATGGGCGATCTGGCTGCATTGCACCAGGTATTCACTGTAAATCAAGCAGGTTGGATTTTTTCCACCTGTTTTTCAGTGAGGCCTTCGTAGATCAGATCGTTTTTCAAACAAACCTGTTTGCAAGCGGCCAGCGGCTAGAAAGTGAAAGATTGGGAACAAGGAGTAGGCATTCTATGATTTATGATTACCCTGTCTCCATTCCAGAAATGTTCTTATTTTTTGCCCTTGTCCTTTTGATGGGTATAATAAGAAAAATAGAATTCCTGCTTACTGGACTACGGACCCTGTTATGTTTACCCCCATATTTGGTCAAGTGATGAGCCGTAATCGGTTTCAACAAATTCTAAGTCGCCTCCATTTTTATGATGCTAATGACCCTGCAAATGCAAACAACACTGACAAAATGAGGCGAATTAGGCTGGTCTTTGATCACCTCAGGCAAACCTTTCGATCCTCATTCTATCCCTATAGAGATCTCGTCATAGACGAGAGTCTCGTGTTGTGGAGAGGCAATATTTCATTCAGACAGTATATACCCAGCAAAAGGCACCGTTTTGGGTTCAAGATCTTTGTTATGTGTGACTGTAGGACTGGATACGTGCAAGACATAGTCTTGTACACCGGTGCACAGACAGACATAATAGAAGATCGAAGTATAGGACTTTCGGGAGCAGTGGTAAAGACGATGATACAAGACTACCTTCATCGCGGTCACGTTCTCTACCTCGACAACTGGTACACTAGCCCTCTTCTCGCTCGTTATCTTCACAGACATGAAACGGGAGTCTGTGGAACCGTAAAGGTGAACCGGGGTCACATGGTCAAGGTAGGGCGGAAACTTGCAAGGAGTGAGGTTGTCTTCTTCAAAGCAAACAACATCCTTGCAACAATGTGGAACCACAACAGAGAAGTAAGCCTCTTGTCCATGGTTCACCGCCCCTTGATGCACCGTACTGATTCTGTTGATTACCATAGCGAGAGCAGGCGTCGTGTTTGGAAACCTGAATGTGTCATGGACTATAATATAAACATGCGCCTCGTGGACCAGTCAGACTCCATGATATCGACGGTAGAGTGTGCCAGGACCACGATGAAGTGGTATAAAAAACTGTTCTTTCACTTGCTAGATATCACTGTTCTGAATTGCCACCACCTTCACGCCATGACCACAGGAGTTCAGGAAACCTTTGAAGGGTTTGTGAGGGAGCTCACATGAGAAATCTTTGCTAAGTATGCTGTTGAAAGGCCCCAACAGCGCCCCCGCACTGCCCATATTACCCACACTCCCCAGAGAATATCCGCCCGCCATTTCCCAACTCCTATCCCTCCCCAGCCCAACAGACCTAGGCCCCAGCGCAGGTGTCACGTGTGCAGTCATTCCCAGGTGAGACTCACGACACAGAGGAAGGACACCCGCTATGAGTGCGTGCAGTGTGACGTGGGTCTGTTTATTCACCCATGTTTTAGTGAATATCACACGTTGCTGCACTTTTAGCATGGTGTGAATGCGAAAGGACGCTGAAAATATGAGGTAAATGCGACAGACAGACGCTCTGTGAAAATATCAGTCATGTGGATCGCCAAATATTAGTATAAAGTGCCTACGGGTAGAACATAAGTGAAAACATTGGGTGTAAGTATATAAATCTGCCCTAAGTTGAAACTTACATAGAGAGGGTTGTTTGATTCGATATTCTGTCGCTCAGTGCAATAAATACGGCCCCTTATTATATATTTCTTATTATGTGACATTATTACGGGTATAATATAAGTTCAAATTATTGTATATGATGATGTATATTCTAAGTCAAATATTCATAGCGTGTCTATAAAGATAAGATTTCCTGACGCTTAAGTCGAATGAATAAGGCACGTATTAGTCAAAATAATAGTCAGCAAGTGATAAAGTGAATAATTAGTATATAAGTGTGTGAGTGAATTAGTATATAAGTGTGTGAGTATTATGTATGACGAAACATTCCTTGCGAGGGTATTTTCAGGCGATATTCTCACGCTCACTTGAATAAATAATGGCAGTAAGTATGTACAGTGCATTCTAGGGGTGTAAACGTGTGTAATGTAAGTGGGAAAATATAATTTGAGTGAATAAATAAAGTAGATGATGAAACACGAGTGTCTGAGATCGTGGTTGCTACGTGAATAGGCGCTAGCATATCGCTAAATGCCCTCGTAATGAATGATAATAAATGAAAACCTTCACAGTGGTGGAGGAAAGGTTCTATGTAAATGGGAAAATAATTGGAAAGTGATAAAACAATTTGGTATGTTGAAATACGAGTCATAGCGAGTGCGCTTACTAAGCTGATGTGCGCTAAACTTATGCTGCATGTCATCATAATGAATGAAAACATCTGAAAACACTTACAAACAGTTGTAATTGGTAAATTGTCATTGAAACAGAAGTATACAAGTAGAAAAAATGATAGGTTGACTCATACCAGAAACTTAGCATATAGCATGTTACGACTCGGACCTAACTCGCTATGCTCGCGCGATGGTACAATGCTTATTTTTCCTATATATGTGTCTGAAATCCATTATATTGTTACTGTTATTGTTTATTAGTTCAAATTCAATAAATGTTGAGGTGTTGTGTGTTGTTTGCCCCATTATTCCTTACCATAGGAAACGTAAACGCATATCCAGCCCATTACAGAATACGATACCTGCGGGGGGAAACCGCACCTGTAGAGACCACTTATAGACCGCAGAGACCACTTTTTTCAGGATTTTCCATCGTTTCTCGACCTAAGCGGAAGTTTTAGAAGAAAAAAAAAATTTCCAAAAAGGCTCGGGACTGGGGGATGTCATAGGTGCGGAAAGGCTCGGGACGTGACGGGTTAAGAGACTCCCTTTTGATCTGAGAAATGCTCCTTCTGTGTTCATGCGACTTATCCATTCAGTCTTCAGCGGTATGATGGGACACTCTCTTTTTGCTTACCTAGATAATATCATTGTTGTGAGTAAATCCATCCCTGATCATTTTACCAAACTCCAGCAAGTCTTTGAACGCCTCCAGCTCGCAGGCCTGAAAATCAATCTCAGTAAATGTGACTTCCTGCAAAAGAAAATCAAATTCCTAGGCCATGTCGTAGATGCACAAGGCATTCATACTAATGAGGATAAAACTAAGGCGATCATTAACTTTCCAGAACCCACCACTACCGAAGCTGTACAAAGTTTCATGGTCCTTAGTGGCTATTATCGTCGCTTCATCCGGGATTATGCACAGATCGCCACTCCTCTGACCCACTTACTCAAGCAGAATGTGCCCTTTGTTTGGACTAACGACCAGTCACAGGCTTTCCAAAAGCTAAAGACAGCTCTTGTAAATGCCCCTGTTCTAGCGTTCCCTGATTATACCACACCCTTCCTTCTCTGCACAGACGCCTCAGGCACTGGACTTGGTGCCGTTTTGATGCAACTCGATGAAGCATCAAGGAAGCGCGTAATAGCGTTAGCTAGTCGCACCCTTACAACCGCTGAACGTAACTACAGTGTCACAGATCTCGAAGCGCTAGCGGTAATCTGGTCCTTGAAACATTTCAGAGATATAGTCTATGGTTATCCAGTGCATATCCAAAAAGACCACCTTCCACTTTGTTCAATAATCGCAACCTAACAGGTAGACTAGCTAGATGGTCTGTCATCATCCAGGACTTTAATCCCACTTTTCAATATGTACCAGGCAAGTTGAATGTAGCCGCAGACGCACTCTCACGTCACGTAGCAGCAGCTATAACATCACTGCAACCTGAAGTAACTGCAAACACTACACTAACGTCAGAAGTTGTTCGAAACTTTCAGCGCCAAGACCCCATGTGGTCCAAAGTAATTTATTTCCTAGAATCTGGCGATGCCTCGACCTTACCTACTCTGCCAGTATCACTAGATAAGTCCATGCTAGACGATGATCTCTTGTACAGGAAAACACTGCTAACAGGCAAAGATATGCCCAATCGCGAAGTATGCCAACTTGTTGTCCCCACTGCCTTGATACCAAAGGTTCTTCATATTGTTCAGAATACTCCTCAAGCTTCCCATCCAGGTAAAGACCGATGCTTGCGCCAAGCACGTCTCAAATACTATTGGCCAACCATGCGCCGCGATATCAATGCCCACTGTGACTCTTGCCTCTCCTGCCACCGCCACAAAGGATCAACCGGCTTACCAGCACCTCTCTTACAATACCCAATCCCATCACGACCATGGGAAACCGTCTCAATCGATCTCTTAAAACTACCTCTCACAGAATCTGGCGCTGAGTACTTGTTCGTAGCGGTCGACCACTTCTCCCGCTACTGTGTCCTCGTACCCCTCTCCGACAAGACCGCGAAGAGCGTTGCACGTGCCTTTGTACATCACGTAATTTGCCCGTTCAGTACCCCTCATACCATTCTTGCTGACAACGGTACAGAGTTCAACAATAGCCTTCTAGATGAGATTTGTCGCCACTTTCATATCAGTAAGTGCAATGTCGTGCCTAACCATCCGGCTTCCAATGGCCTTGTCGAACGCCACAACCGAAAAATGTTAGAGTGCCTTAGACATCTAGGCTCCCATAGTTCGTCCTGGGATGCCTGGATTCCCCAAGTGGCATCCTCCATCAATAGTTCCATCAATGCATCCATTGCTGAATCTCCCTTCTTCGTCCTCTTTGGCTTTGACAAGGACCTCCCATACTCTCTCTTATCCTCAAAGCCAGAACCCATCTACAACATGGATGATTATGTTAAACTAAAATTGGCCAACTTCCAGACAATCCACCAGTATGTCCAATCCACTTTGGCTTCCTCTCAGGAGGACCTGCTGCAGCGCCAACATAAGTCCGCCTCTCCTATCACTATCAATGTAGGCGATCTTGTCTTTGCTCACTCCCATACACGTTCCTCTAAGTTGGATGACAAATTTACAGGGCCCCACCGAGTCCTCACTCAACAAGGCAACAAATTTCACCTCCAGGACCTGTCCACTAGGGACACCAGATGGGTCCACGTCGATGACTTAAAGCGAGCACCCCGTGGCCTCGTGTTGGAAGAGTCACTTACACAACCTCCTGCCCCCTCTTCCCCTCCTCCCATCCCTCAGTCTACCTAGTCTTCACCTATCGCTCAGTCTCCTTCCTCTCCACCTCCACCTGCTCCTTCATCAATCAATCAATATCGGTCCAAACTGCACTCTGCCCATCAACCTCTTCACGACCTCCCCCATTAACTCTACCCTGATTTTCTAGGTACGATGTTAGTGATCTCCCTGGTGGCCGTGCTGACCCTCCTGGGGTCTGGGTCAGGTCAAGACGATGGTGGAGTACGTCCCGGGGCCTTGGTCGGCTCAGGAGGTGAGGTAATGCTTATCGAAGCCGTAGCCTCCTTGCGCTTCTATCTTGCGCCCCTGGCCGACGTAGCCATTGCCCTACCTGCCTACGCGCACCAGCTCCATGGAATCAGGAACCATCTCACGGCCCTCATGGGGACACACAACCCGAATGAGTATCTCTATAACCTTTTCCCCCCACTCTCCTGGCAATTGCAATACATAAGTAACAGATTCCCTGAAACCCAACTCAATGAAGTCACGTCCACTCTACCCAATTTCACCGATGTCTTACAACGCCACCTTTCAGATCTCAAAGTTATCTCTCAGTTCTTCTACCTCAAAATGAACATGGATAATCTCCAACTGGCCTTTGACTCTCTCCTGTCTCGAGTCTCTACCTTGGTTCGTATCCTGGTCGATGCTATCAATGGACATGTCACTGCCGACTTAGTACCTGTCTCAGCTCTCCGTTCTGTCCTGGAATGGGCTCACTCCACCTTCGGTCTCTCCCCAGTCCTCCCTTAGTCCGATCTCTCGTCTCTGTGCTGCCCACCTTTTCGCTATCTTCCCTAGCAGTGCTACACCCTGTGAGTCTGCTTTAGTTCACAACCATTCCATCTACTCGGCCTGTTCTTTTGTCCCAGCTCCTGACCTCCCGGTCCACCATGCTCACCTCAACCATGTCCAGTACATCTTCTTTGCTGTTCCCATCTCTGTCACAATCATGTGTCCTGGTTCTTCGGTTCGATCCGTCCCTGCTAGTGGTCTCTACAAAGCACCTGACTATTGTACCGTCAAATCAGAGTCCGTCATCACTTCGCCACTCGCTATCACCAAGCTGTCCGTAATCACTCCTATGACATCTTTCAACCACTCGACATGCCTTCTACCCTACCATCTGCCAACATTACCATCACCTCCCCTAACTTGTGCATGCTAACCTTCCTCAATGACAGTGATTTCATTATGGATCAATTCTCTCTGGCCTTCAGCCGTTCATGGGTTCATCCAATAGTTGTGTTTCCCCCTGTGGTTATCGCTTTCATAGGTTTTCTACTCATCATCTGTGCAGTGCATTGTTGTGTCAGAAAAATGGAACGTCGACTCCAGGAAATCAGAGTCGCTACAGGCATAGTACGCCCTACACACGACATAGAAACTCCCCGTACTTAGTGCCCTCACATTCAGTGACTACCAATGCCATCTAACAATTAACTAAACTGTGAACAGCCCTCTGCCTACTAGAAAATGATGGTATTTCTTTCATGCACTACTGAGTGACGGTGTATTCTACAGAAAATACAAAAGAAAAAAAACAAAAACAAAAAAATGAAGGAAGAACAACAATAGAACTCTCATATCTACTCCTTGTTTATCATGTCTCAAACTATTATTGTGTAATTCCCATTATGTTTATGTATACCTTCGACCCTTACTGGATTTGTACCTATTAATCCTTGTGTATCTTATCTGTATATATCTTTCTAATTCCCTCCCCTCAACATGGCCATGTCTCCCCTACTGCCCCTGTATCATACTTATCCCTTGTACACACCTCCCGGTCCTGCCTTACTACTATAATCAAACGCCATTTAACTCCTGGTGTCAGGAGACACCATCTCAGCTACCCGGGGGAGTAGTGTACCCCCTCCACAATATGTCTACCCCCGATGTATATATGTCCCCCCCCAATGCATACATGCCCCCACTAAACTTGCTAGGTCAGCACGCTTTCCCACGCCTGAAGACGGCGTTATTGCATCAGTTGATAGCAGACAGCTGTGACGGGCAGACTATTTTACTGTGAGCTTGTAATAAACTCCTTATCTAGCTGTTTGTACACTGAGTTTCTATTACCAAAGTATTACAAGTTACATACAAACAACTAGTTAAGGAGTTCATTACGAGCTCACAACAAAATAGTCTGCCCTTCTTGAGTGTCTGCTCTGAACTGACGCAGTAACGCCCTCTGCCCAGGCTTGGACTCTGGGAACGCGTGCTAGGTCAGCAAGTTTAGTGGGGGCATGTATGCATTGGGGGGGGGGCATATATACATCGGGGGTAGACATATTGTAGGGGGGGTACACTACTCCCCCGGGTAGCTGAGATGGTGTCTCCTGACACCAGGAGTTATATGGTGTTTGATTATATTACTAAGGCAGGGTCGGGGAGGTTTGTACAAGGGATAAGTATGATACAGGGGCAGTATGGGAGACATGGCCATGTTTAGGGGAGGTAATTAGAAGGATATATACATATAAGATATACAAGGATTAATAGGTATGTGTCCAGTAAGGGTCGAAGTTATACATAGACATAATGGGGATTATACAATAATATCTTGATACATGATAAACAAGGAGTAGATATGAGAGTTCTTTTGTTTTGTTTTTTTCTTTTGTTAGTTTCTGTAGGATACACTGTCACTCAATAATGCAATAAAGAAATACCATCATTTTCTAGTAGGAAGAGTTCTGTTCACAGTTTGGTTAATTGTCAGATGGCATTGGTAGTCACTGAATGTGAGGGCACTAAGTACGGGGAGTTTCTACGTCGTGTGTAGGGCGTACTATGCATGTAGCGACTCTGATTTCTTGGAGTCGGCGGTCCATTTTCCTGATACAACAATGCACTGCACATATGATGAGTAGAAAACCTATGAAAACGATAACCACAGGGGGAAACACAACTGTTGGATGAACCTATGAATGGCTGAAGGCCAGAGAAAATTGATCCATAATGAAGTCACTGTCATTGAGCAATGTTAGCATGCACAAGTTAGGGGAGGTGACGGTAATGTTGGCAGACGGTAGGGTTGAAGGCATGTTGATTGTTTGAAAGATGTCAGAGGAGTGTTTACGGACAGCTTGGTGATAGCGAGTGGCGTAAGTGATGACGGACTCTGATTTGACGGTACAATAGTCTGGTGCTTTGTAGAGACCACTAGCGGGGACGGATTGAACCGAAGAACCAGGACACATGATTGTGACAGAGATGGGAACAGTAAAGAAGAAGTACTGGACATGGTTGAGGTGAGCATGGTGGACCGGGAGTCCAGGAGCTGGTACAAAGGAACAGGCCGAGTAGATGGAATGGTTGCGAACTAAAGCAGACTCACAGGGTGTAGCGCTGCTAGGGAAGATAGCGAAAAGGTGGGCAGCACAGAGACGAGAGGTCGGAGTAAGGGAGGAACATTTCTGGAGGTCTGTTGAAGAAAGGAAGGCAACTGAAAGATGATCATGGGAGAGGAGGAAATATTCTGAAGGAACAAATACTTGTAACAAGTTGTTGAGGCGGAAAGGGAAGGGAATGATGTGGAAAAGGTTAAAGGTTATGGCAGAACGGAGAGGAATATGGACGACGACATATTTGGTGAGAAGAGTGGCTTCGAGAACAGGATAATAATATTCGAGGGAGGAGTAGGAGAGGACTGGGGATAGACCGAAGGTGGAGTGAGCCCATTCCAGGACAGAACGGAGAGCTGAGAAAGGTACTAAGTCGGCAGTGACACGTCCATTTATAGCATCGACCAGGATACAAACCAAGGTAGAGACTTGAGACAGGAGAGAGTCAATGGCCAGTTGGAGATTATCCATGTTGAGTTTGAGGTATAAGAACTGAGTGATAACATCGAGATCTGAAAGGTGTTGTCGTAAGATATCGGTGAAGTTGTTTAGAGTGGACGTTACTTCATTTATGTGGGCCGTAATCTTCTGTAACATAGTGTGTTGGATTTTGATGACTCGGCATTGGGATTCTAGGGCTGAAGCTAAATGAGCGAGATCAGATTTGAAGCCAGAAATGTCACGGGCTGTAGAAATGCCAAACAAGCCACTCAGAATCTCACCTTCAAAGTCGAAGAGACCTCGTTTCACATGAGAACGACCAATGGGTGTTTGAATGGAAAATGTGTCATTGAGCTCAGTGAATTTGTTACTTATGTATTGCAATTGCCAGGAGAGTGGTAGGAAAAGGTTATAGAGATACTGATTTGGGTTGTGTGTCCCCATGATGGCCGTGAGATGGGTCTTGATTCCGTGGAGCTGGTGCGCGTAGGCAGGTAGGGCAATGGCTACGTCGGCCAGGGGCACAAGAGTGTAGCGCAGGGAGACTACATCTTCGATAAGCATTACCTCACCTCCTGAGCTGACCAAGGCCCCGGGACGTACTCCACCATCGTCCTGACCCGACCCAGATCCCAGGAGGGTCAGCACTGCGAGCAGGTAGACCGCTAACATCGTACCTAGAAAATCAGGGTAGAGTTAATGGGAGAGGTCTGGAAGAGATTGATGGGCAGAGCGCATTTTGGACGGAAATTGATTGGTTGATAAATGAGTAGATGTAGATGGAGATGAAGGAGACTGAGGGATAGGTTGAGATGGAGTAGACTGAGGGATGTGTGGAGGGGAAGGGGGGTCAGGAGGTTGTGTGACTCTTCCAACACGAGGCCACGGGGTGCTCGCTTTAGGTCATCGACGTGGACCCATCTGGTGTCCTTAGTGGACAGGTCCTGGAGGTGAAATTTGTTGCCTTGTTGAGTGAGGACGCGGTGGGGCCCTGTAAATTTGTCATCCAACTTAGAGGAACGCGTATGGGAATGAGCAAAGACAAGATCGCCTACATTGATAGTGATAGGAGAGGCGGACTTACGTTGGCGCTGCAGCATGTCCTCCTGAGAGAAAGCCGAAGTGGATTGGACATACTGGTGGATTGTCTGGAAGTTGGCCAATTTTAGTTTAACATAATCATCCATGTTGTAGATGGGTTCTGGCTTTGAGGATAAGAGAGAGTATGGGAGGTCGTCCTGGTCAAAACTAAAGAGGACGAAGAAGGGAGATTCGGCAATGGATGCATTGATGGAACTATTGATTGAGGATGCCACTTGGGGAACCCAGTCATCCCAAGACGAACTATGGGAGCCTAGATGTCTAAGGCACTCAAAGATTTTTCAGTTGTAGCGTTCTACAAGGCCATTGGAAGCCGGATGGTTAGGCACGACATTGCACTTACTGATATGAAAGCAGCGACAGATCTCATCTAGAAGGCTATTGTTGAACTCTGTACTGTTGTCAGTAAGAATGGTATGAGGGGTACTGAACGGGCAAATTACGTGATCTACAAAGGCACGTGCAACGCTCTTCACGGTCTTGTCGGAGAGGGGTACAAGGACACAGTAGCGGGAGAAGTGGTCGACCGCTACGAACAAGTACTCAGCGCTGGATTCCGTGAGAGGTAGTTATAAGAGATCGATTGAGACAGTTTCCCATGGTCGTGACGGGATTGGGTATTGTAAGAGCGGTGCAGGTAAGCTGGTTGATCCTTTGTGGCGGTGGCAGGAGAGGCAAGAGTCACAGTGGGCATTGATATTGCGGCGCATGGTTGGCCAATAGTATTTGAGATGTGCTTGGCACAAGCATCGGTCTTTACCTGGATGGGAAGCTTGAGGGGTATTATGAACAACGTGAAGAACCGTTGATATCAGGGCAGTGGGGACAACAAGTTGGCGTACTTCGTGATTGGGCATGTCTTTGCCTGTTAGTAGTGTTTTCCTGTACAAGAGATCATCATCTAGCATGAACTCATCTAGTGATATTGGCAGAGTAGGTAAGGTCGAGGCATCGCCAGATTATAGGAAATAAAAGATTCTGGACCATATGGGGTCTTGGCGCTGAAAGTTTCGAACAACTTCTGACGTTAGTGTAGTGTTTTCAGTTACTTCGGGCTACAGTGATGTAATAGCTGCTGCTACGTGATGTGAGAGTGCGTCCGCGACTACATTCAACTTGCCTGGTACATATTGAAAAGTGGGATTAAAGTCCTGGCTGATGACGGACCATCTAGTTAGCCTACCTGTTAGGTTGCGATTCTTGAACAAATCACATGGTGGAAGGTGGTCTTTTTGGATATGCACTGGATAACCATAGACTATATATCTGAAATGTTTCAAACACCAGACTACCGCTAGCACTTCGAGATCTGTGACACTGTAGTTATGTTCAGCGGTTGTAAGGGTGCGACTAGCATACGCTATTACGCACTTCCTTGATCCTTCATCAAGTTGCATCAAAATGGCATCAAGTCCAGTGCCTGAGGCGTCTGTGCAGAGAAGGAAGGGTGTGGTATAATCAGGGAATGCTAGAACAGGGGCATTTACAAGAGCTGTCTTTAGCTTTTGGAAAGCCTGTGACTGGTCATTAGTCCAAACAAAGGGCACATTCTGCTTGAGTAAGTGGGTCAGAGGAGAGGTGATCTTTGCATAATCTTGTATGAATCTATGGTAATAGCCACTGAGGCCCAGGAAACTTCGTACAGCTTCGGTAGTGGTAGGTTCTGGGAAGTCAATAATCGCTTTAGTTTTATCTTCATTACTATGAATGCCTTGTGCATCTACGACATAGCCTTGGAATTTGATTTTCTTTTGCAGGAAGTCACATTTAATGAGTTTGATTTTCAGGCCTGCGAGCTGCGTTCAAAGACTTGCTGGAGCTTGGTAAAATGGTCAGGGATGGATTTACTCAGAACAATGATATCATCTAGGTAAGCAAAAAGAGAGTGTCCCATCATACCGCTGAAGACTGAATGGATAAGTCGCATGAACACGAAAGGAGCATTTCTCAGACCAAAAGGGAGTCTCTTCAACTGAAAATGTCCGGAAGGGGTGCTGAAGGCTGTAATTGGGCGAGAGGACTCTTCCATTTCGACATGCCAGTAACCGCTGAGGAGGTCTAAAGATGAAAAGACTACGTTATTTTCACCAAGGGATTCTAGCAAATCAGTGAGGATGGGTAACGGGAAACTGTCTGGAACGGTGACAGAATTAACCTTACGATAGTCGACTACTGGTCTAAAGTTGCCGTCCTTCTTTGGTACTAAGAAAAGTGGGCTATTCCATGGACTGATGGAGGGTTCAATAATGTCCTTGGCTAACATGTTCTGTACCATTTGATCTGTTTGCTTTCTCTGGCTGTGAGGAAATTGATACGCTGGTATGTAAATCAGCTGAGTTCCTGGTAGTAGTTCAATCGTATGTTTGACAAGGCCTGTTCTCCCCATCGGTTCACCGGGTAAGGCAACCACATTTCTATACGAGGTCAGAAGGTCGAGGAGTTGAGGCGTATTTTCTGGGAAATCCGTGCAAATGAGATGTGAGAGCATATCGGGTGAATATGTCGGCGCAGATCCCGTAGAGTTAATAGTACATACACCGATTGGCGTACTATCATCAGTCTGAATAGTAGGAATTGAGGAATCCTGGCACACCTTTACAGCCGTTGGGTATACTAGGAAGTCTCCAATCTTTACACCACTTTTAAGTTTTAGTGGAGCATTTGTGACACTGAGCAAGTACAGGTAGCATAAACTGTCCTCTAAGACTGTGCACCACGCTGACTCATAAGTCAAGCCATTCACACAACACGTCTCAGGTAGTGTTAGTACATCCACACCTTCTTTCATACCGGCAACACAAACAGAGACTTTGGTGAACTCATGCGGTAACAAAATTGTGCACTAATTTGTTACTGCACGTTTGGAGAAGATCATTCACACTGTGTGAGGTAGGTAACTGAGAAATGTCTGAGTCAGCGATAGTGTTGTCGGGAGAGGAGGTAAGAGCCATTTCCGAAGGCTGAGAGGATGTACCAGTAGACATGGAGGAATTTATGTCCTTGCTCGCAGTCAGTAAAGGAATGATCTCTGTATTCTCAGATGATGATGGTGGTGGTTTGGGCTGGTCTGGACTTTTTGGTAGTGATCGGGACAGAGGTAACTGAAGGACTGATTTGATCATAAGAATAGGACGGGGACATTCCATACTGTATACTGGGAATCCAGAAATGTCTATACTACCACAGGCAGGTAATAATGCAATGGAGTGTTGTGCCATGGTGGAGAAACCAATAAGGGCATCTGCGGGATACTGCAAGTCATTAGTGATATGAAAGTCAATTGGGATAGGGGGCAAATCTCCGTGTAGTTTGACTTCTAGGGTGACTCTTCCCTTAACCTTAAACTCTGAGCCTTCGACACCACATAGGCAAATGTCTGGTGGTTCTAGGAAACTGACGTGGTTGTGATGTCATTGAATAATATGAAAGGAATTGTCGGAGATCAGATTTACTATAGATCCTGTGTCTCAGAAGAATGACGTTGGTATGTCATGACTGCATCCGAGAATGACTAAACCCGAGGATGTTATGAGACCAACATGGCGGATGGGGAATTGGGTTTCTGGTTCTACGTGATAGTTGTCCGATACGGGCGCGGCGCTTCCCCCGACTGGTGGCGGTTGAGGTAACGACATTCCTCAGTGGTGTGAGTCGTGCTGGATTTGTGGTATTTGCGTTTTGGACGACGTGAGCGGGAAGGCATACGCTGTCTGGTTTGGGAGTGAGGACGTCTGTATTTACGGTCGCAACTGGATTCTCGATGTCCAGGATGACCACAGTGCCAGCAAAGAATAGAAGATTGTCTCTTCCATCGGATGCTAGATTGATCGCGACCTGCGGTAGGAGAACGATGCGTGGTAGGTCTGCCGCGTGTGGTGGGACGGAAGCGAGATTGGTCTGGGGTAGTGGAGGTGTGACAGACTGAGGAGGCCAAGGGTTGGGTGGTACCCTGACGCGTGTAGTTCGAACCTGTTCTTTCATGAATGGCTTTACTGACCTGAATAATTTTATCTCCTGGACTGAAACCTATTTCCAAGGCTAGCTCTCGCTGTTTAGGAGTAAGCCAGTGAAGGAATCTGAGGTAACCAATTAAGTCAGCAAAGTTGGTGAGTGAAATCACTGGAACGCCATTTTTGTCTTCTAACCATTTCGTGCCTACCAGTAATTGAAGCATCTCACTACTAGTTGCTTTCATGGCGGCGGCAGCTTCGCAGAGCTTGGCATGTTGTGCTGGGACCCTCAAATCCTCATCCATTTGGTTTAGGAGATGAATGAATCCCATGAGAGACGCGGTATTTGAATGCTGGCAACAAAGGCTGGTGAGTTCCGTACAAAAATCAGCAAAGGTATTAATGCTATCGAAATGTCCTGCACAGATCGCAGATCTGATGTCCGATTTGCCGTGGTGCAAGCGACCCATGAGTTAGGCTACTTTGAGCGATTCATCGGTGATCTGCCGATTGTAGATGTCGGTTTCGACTTCTCTGAGTAAATCATAGACAGACCAAGTTGGGTCCTGGCCGGTAAATTTTGGACGATTGGCATCGTCAAGATAGATAGACTGTGGAGGGGTGGCCATGGCTGGAAGTGCGGAAGTGGCGGAAGGAGAGGAGTGGGAGAGAGAGAAGGTAGTGGTAGTTAAGAGCGAGCAAGACGGGGTATGAAATGAGGCAGAAGAGTGAACGATAGGGGAAGGAGTAGAGGAAGAAGAAGGGAGTGTAGAGGTAGGGGTAGAGGAGGAGGTATCTGGATTTACGAGTGTAGGATGGGTAGTAAGTGGTTCTGCGGGAAGTGAAACAGGAGTCTCAGTTACAGGTCAGTGGTACTCTTTGCCACTTCGTAAGTGAGTGATCGTGTTAGAGTCGGCAGACGGTGTATGATCAGGTGATGTTTCCAGGTCGAGAGGGCTGGTGTTAAGCGGGTGATGTGGAAAGTATGACATTTAATGCGGCAATGGAAGATGAGATGAAGGATGAAGATGGATATGTAGGTGGAAATGTATAATATAAAGATAAGAGAATGTAATACACGAGTAGGTGTGAAAACGAATGAAGGTGAGGGGATGGAGAGTTTAAATAAAAGGCGAAGGATGAGATGGATAATAAATAACGTAGGTGAAGATGAAAACGGGGTAATGGAAATGAGATGGAATATTTAAAAATATTCAATCTGTAGGGAAAATCGAGGATAATCTCTATAGAAAGGTAAGGTATACTATAGTTACACAGTAGAGACGGGATTGATGAGATGTATGACGTGCAGGTGTGGCTGGGCGTAGCGGGGCTGAGGCGGGGCGGGGCGGGGCGGTGCTGGAGGGACAGCTGGTCGGGATGATAGTGGCTGGGGACGAGACTGGAGCGATATGTTGGATGAGTCTTAGAAGAGGCGGAACTTCTCGCTGGGCTTAAGTCGAGACGGGAAGAGACACTCCGATGAGTCACAGGCAGGGAGTGGCGGTCCTAGGAGGCTCACGTAATTCAGACCACATGTGAGGGCAGGGTGTAGCGGCGTCGGGGCCGGTGGTGGGGTGTGAGGGCAGATGTTGGTACAATGCAGGTGTAGAGCTGTTGAGTTGCAAATTCAGAGAATGGCGGTGGGCAGACAGTGATAAGTGGCACCGTGGGAGCAGGATTTATGATGAGTTCGGAACAGGTGCCGGGAACAGGTGAAACAGGTGCGTAGGTCGGCGATGGTGACACTTGCGGTCAGGAACAAGGTGTGTGGGTGGGGTTGTTTGAGAGGTGAGCACTGGTGAGAGAAATTGTACACCTGGAGGCACAGCCGGTTATGACACCACGAGAGACACTGAGGAGGGGTGAGGCTGTGAGATGCGAGACGTCGTGTATCTGTTGGTGTCACTAAATAGTGTAGGAGGCGGTCAGAATCTGATGGTCCAAAACACCGCTGCTACAAAATGTAGCTTGCAATACTTTGGTGATAGAAACTCCGTGTACAAACAGCTAGTTAAGGAGTTTATTACGAGCTCACAACAAAATAGTCTGCCTTTCTTGAATGTCTGCTCTGAACTGACGCAGTAACGCCCTCTGCCCAGGCTTGGACTCTGGGAACGCGTGCTAGGTCAGCAAGTTTAGTGGGGGCATATATGCATTGGGGGGGGGGGCCATATATACATCGGGGGTAGACATATTGTAGGGGGTACATATATATATATATATATATATATATATATATATATATATATATATATATATAAATATATATATATATATACACTCTAGATAAACACTATATATATATATATATGTATATATATATATATATAATACACACACATATATATATATATATCTATATCTATATCTATCTATCTATCTATCTATCTATATACACATTATATAGATAGATAGATAGATAGATAGATATACATACATACTCGAAGAAGAACGAACCAAAGCATAGAAGCCTGCAAAAATATTTCCTCCAAGAAACATTATAACAAGATAACTGAGAGTCAAAGTCAAGATCCATTCATTGCATGATGCCTGGACACGTTGCGTTTTAAACACTGAAGATCATCGGCAGTAGGAAGTACAGAAAGAGGAAGAAGTTTCCGGAGTTGAGCTGTTGCATAGGTGTAGAAGTAGGAGTAGCAGTTAACTCTTGCAATGGACAGCTGGACATAAATGGGATAAGAGTTTGCTGATAAACAGGTGTTATGTGCTTGCTTTAATGATGGAGGGATGCAAACAGAGAATTCAAGAGAACAGCGGCCGCTGAAACAGCTATAGAAAAGAGATAAGGGTGCAACAGTGCGGCAAAGAGACAGAGGTTAAAGACAGCCAGGAAGAGAAGAGTTAATTCAACTTAAAGCCTTTGACTCCACCTTGTTGAGAAGAGGTGCATGTGGGGAGCCTCCCTTCACATGAGAGTTGTTCTCTACACAGGAGTGAATAAAACCCGTGAATAAAATCAACAACTGTGTAGGGATAAAGAAGGCACGGATTTGGTTTAGCACGCCCAATCTCTTGGCAGCATATTTTACGAGAGAGGTAGTATGATCTTTGAAAGATTAATCCCTAGGGAATGAAACCCCATGTATGTTCAAAGAGGATGTAGGGTTTAACTGGATATTGTTTGTTATTAGAGGATACTCCTGTGAAAGATTTTGAGGAGTCGATAGGTGTAACTGAGTTTTTGATGCATTAAAAGGAACACGATTGCCTGTACCCCAACTTAGCCAACTCAGACAATATGTGTACCATAGCCTCATCCCTTGTTTGTTGACGTAACTGCTGATACGGATGCTGAAGAAACCAGATGGAATGGTGAAGGGAAGCATAAGAGTGGATAGTGTTGGATATGAAGCTTAGAAGGTTCTTGATGAAAAGGAGAAAGAGAGTTGAAGGTAAGACAAAACCCTGATAAACACCCATAAGGATAGCCCTACAAAAAGAACGGTGGTCGTTTACAACAGCTGCTATAACCGACCACAAAGGAAGCTAGAGATGAAGGGACAGTTACAGTAGGACAGAAATTGTAGGAAGCAATTTTTAAATTAAATGTGATATGTCAAGTGCAATGGCAAAGTTTTCGCCAAAGTTCCGGAAGGAGGATGACCATGAGTCTGAAAGGAAGATTATATGATCGCAGTGAAGCATCCCTGGAGAAATGCATACTAACTAACAATAGGTAATGATAGAAAAGATGTTTTAGTTTTTGTTGTTAAGAATAGGGTTAAAGTCTTTGGAAATACAAGATGTTAAAGCAAATCGGCGATGGAAGGCTGGGAATGGTCACCCTTCTTTGTGACAGGTTGAATGGGAGCAAACTTCCAGCAAGAAGGAAAGGTACAAGTTGACAAAGTGAAATAGTTTACCTGGGCAGGGGTTAAGCACAGAAGCACTGTTCTTGAGGTCAACAGAAGGGACCCCATCAGGCCCATGTGCCTTGTTATTACTGAGGCCAGTGATGCCAGAAAAAACATCAATTGAAGAAATTTTAATGTCAGCTATGAGGAAGTCACGGGGGAGTAATGATGGAGGAACAGCACCGGAACTGCCTAAGGTGGAATTGGAGGAGAAGGTCGAAGCAAAGAGTTCTGCTTTATCAGTAAAAGAAACAGCTACAAACGCCATCAGAGTAGAAAAGAGGAGGTAAGGATAATGAAATAAAGTTGTTAGAAAGGTTTTTGGCAAGGTGACAAAAGGAATGGGAAGAATTTGAGCCAGTGATTTCGGACCATTAATTATGAATGAAAATTATTTTTAGAGGAATGAAAGACAGTCTTAGCATGATTTCGGGTATAGACATAAAACAGATGGGATTCAAAGGTAGGTTCGTATCTTTTGTAGACCTTCTCCTTTGTATGGGCAGCTTTATAACAAGAGTGATTAAACCAACAATTATTTTTGTATTCATCACAGGATATGAAAAAGGAATTTAAGTTTCCATGCGTGAGAGAATAACTGTAATATGCGATACACACATAGATGGCTTTCGGCCAAGGAAGCAATAATCATTCCAGGGATAATCAAAGAAGCACTGCCTGAGAGTTTCCCGGTCAACAGTTCCACAGGTGCAGCTTCTTCGGAGGGTTCATATGCCTTACTGGAGCTATAGGACACGTTAACCCATTAGTGCCCAGTGTCTTCAATATAGGACGGAACTGGGCATTTTCAAAATTTAATAAACGAGGGAACCTCGGGGTAGGGAACTATGAACTTCGCGACTATGAGCCGACAGGCAGAAAGCGGTACGCCTAGCACCCTCCCAGCAAAATCTCTCGCACAGAAAATCTAGGAGTCAATGGGTTAAGGTGATAATGTTGTGATCGAAGGATCCGAGTGAAGAGAAAAGATTAAGAGCTTAACCCACGAACGCATAGAGCCCAATTAAATGGGCGGAAATTTTACTTTTTAGAAACACTAATTTTATCTAAGTTTACTGGAGAATTTACGTTCTTCTTGTTGCAGGATGTAAAGAAAATGTAACTTTTCTCAGCTGATGATTCATATTCTAACTCACTTTGTAAATAACAAGTAAATGAAGGAAGGAAGGAGAGCTACTTCATTGCTTCTACCAAAATGTCTGGACATCAGTAAGTTATTGTCTATACATTGTTGCATATGGAACTTCTTATAGTGAGTGATGGTAAAAATGACACATAAAGACTTGTTTTAATGTGTGAAATTATTGATTTGAGGGAAAACCACATTCTGTCACTTTTATTATCAGTGAAAATATGATGCCAATTTAAATGGGCTCTATGGAGCTCAGTCAGGGCACTGCTGCCCTGAATCAAAATACTTGTTCACTTTTAATGCTTGTGTTACTTTATTTTGATTATATCTGATATATTCTTATCCCCAAGGGTCAATATATGTATGAATATATATTTAGGATCCTAAAAAATTGTTTGTTGCATAATATATTTTTACTTTTACTAATGTATATAATAACTGGGTCTTTTCTCAATATTACAATGTATTCTCGGGTAACACACCCGAGATGATGCCCTAAGCTTACATGAAGTACATAAACCATCTATTGTAGAAAAATGGGCAGATGAAGGATTTACACCTGTGGACATATTCAGATACTTTTGGGACAAAGAATTGATTGAGATGATCAAGACAGAGACAAACCGTTATCATCAAGTTAAAATTGGGAAAGATTTATGTGTTACCGAAGAAGAACTGCATCAGGTACTTGGCATCTTTCTTCTCTCATGCCCAGTTCCAAACCGACAGCTGTATTGGACGAAGCAGGCGGACACCCAAAATCTGGCTGTAACTCAGTGTGGAATGACAATAAACCGATTTGAGGAGATTGTGTGAAGCCTGAACTTTGTGGACAACTCAAAGAAGCCTTCAGATGATAAGATTTTTAAGATTCGCCCTCTTTTTGAACATTTCAACAAGCTCCTCATGGATATCGCTCAACCGCTTCCTATGACATGGGCTATTGATGAAGCCATGGAACCATATTATGGGCGACATGGATTCAAACAATTCATTAGAGGAAAGCCCGTGAGATTTGGCTACAAGTTTTCGTGTCTATGCTCCCATGAAGGACTGTTAATGAATTTCCGCTTGTATGAAGGAAAAGACTCTGGGTTTGAGGAAGGAATGCCTGTGGGTGAATCTGTAGTCCATGCATTGGCCAAAGGAAAGTACCTAAGGGTAGCAGTGGATATGTTGACAAATTTTTTACAACACTGCCTCTTCTCCAGTCTTTCCAGGAAGCTAATATTAGTCTGACAGGAACAATTCGTAAGGACAGAGTCAAGGATGTCCCAGTGTCAGACATCAAGAAAAAAGAGAGAGGGGAGGCAGAGTTGTTTCAGGAAAAAGAAAAGAAGATTGCTATTTGTACATGGAATGACAACAGCGATGTTAGGGTGGCAACAAACAGAAGTGACAGTGCATCTCTCTCAATGGGCAAATGCAAACGGTGGTCAATAAAGAAGAAAGAAGTGGTAGTAATCCCTCACCCAAACATTGTGAAGCTTTATAACAAAGGAATGGGAGGAGTAGATCTGTTTGATCAATTTAGGGGAAAGTATAGTGTCATTTAGGAAGCGAGTGTGGTACTTTCCTCTTTTCCGCTTTCTCCTGAATGGCTCAATTGTAAATGGGTGGATTCTCTACAGAAAGATTCACAAGGTGTCACAGCTAGAGTTTCTGAGGGAAATTGTCAATGTTCTGCTAAAACCATCAGAGAAACCTTGTAGCCTTGTGCCACTAACTTCACCCGAGCATGTACGCTACGACAGAACAGATCATTATGTTGTGATGGGAGATACTCAATGGCAGTGTGGTGTGTGTAAGAAGAATGTGAAGCCTAAGTGCTTCAAATGTGATGTGGCACTGCACATCCAGTGCTTTGTGGAGTATCACACAAAGAAATAGGAATGTGTATTTTTCAGTCAACTGATGTAAAAGCCTATGTCAAAGCTCTTAGTATTGCCTGTAAATAATATACAGTCATAATTTCTCAGTTTCATGAATTTATGCTTCAAAATATATAGGAGTAAGCTTTCCTGGAATTCTTTTTTAACTGCTATGAATCTTATTATAGACTGCTACTTTATATTTATGCGGCAGATTCTTGTAATAATTTCATTAGCTATACATTTTTTTTTAATTACTCTCTTTACAACAAATATTTATTAAATGAGATGGTTCAACACACAATTCTTTCATTTAATCCAGATCCATCAACAAATTTTATCATATTAATGCACAGTGATGAAAACTGAGAGTCACACCAAGGGGGACTGCTCCATAGAGCCCATTTAAATGGGCGTGCCATATTTCCTTATTTGAGGAGCAAAATTGAAAAAAACATGCATAATTCTCAGTTTTAGATCAAAATTGTTAAGTTCTATAAGAACAGACCAATTTGGATGATAAAGAAGAGTAGTCCGTGCTAAAGGGTTAAGCAGAAACATTACTTGTAAGTAAAATGTCAGGTATGTTGGAACCCACTTCAAGGGGGGACCGAGATATGGGTTGGGTGCTGTGCAAGCTGCTCAATGTTGTTACGGATAGAAAAGATGTTGAACTGTTCACCAGGTGAATTAATGAAAGGAGAGGAAAGTCAAAGGTGGTGATGAACTTTGAAATCACCTAGAATGGAGATATCAGAGAAAGAAGAAACTTATAGGATGTGTTTCATCTTTGAAGTAAGACAGTGAAAGAATTGTTCAGTCAGTATAATTTAGGGATAAGTACATAGATTAGATCTATTTAGTCAGAGAATGACGGGACAGCCGAAGCCAGAGAGCAGGAAATTCAAAGATTAAAGTTCAGGAACACGAGTGCAAGATGTGTTCTTGTGTACATATGCACAATTGCCACCTTTAACTCTGAAGTGAGTATAGAGAAAGTAGGAGGATACAGAGAAGGGTTTGCTATCAGTCGCCTCAGTCAGCTGAGTCTCAGTAAGGAAGAGAAAGTAAGATTTAGCGAAAATTAGAGGAAAGGCCATGAATGTTGCAAAAATGAACAGGAAGTGAGAGACAATAGTTCCGAGCACCTCTATTAGCCGTCACAAGGAGAGAGGCGGATGTTGAAGGCTCTAATGGTCATCCCTCCCCCCCCCCCCATGAAGACTCCCACGCTGGGCACTAAGATGCCATTTTTTTCTGATCTTGGAACACGAAATGTGGTGTGTATTGTGCATGTAGTCTAGATTTGAGATTTAGAGGAAATTTTATAGGAGAATATGCTGACCAACACTCTGTCACTGAAACACTAAAAAAGTTCAGCAAAGGGGGATGGTTTGAAGCCAGATCCGAGGGCTGATGAAACTGGAGCTCCAGGTCACTATCACCAGTTCGAAAGAGCAATTTGAAATATGAATTCTGGGTCCCACCACAGGCGATCATCGGGCACTTTATTTGTCCTATATTGTCAGCGTGACATATATCAGGCACAGCTTTGGGTGAGGACGGGTCGTGGGGGCGTAAGGCTTCTCTAATTTCAACTGCCCATTGATAACTTATAATAAAATAATGTTATATACCAAAACATATACATCGGATGTCTTATTGCACCTGAACTTGTCTATTTTATTGTTTTCTTATGATTAAGACAATGAAGAGAAATGAGCATATTATGTTTTATATTCCGTGAGTGCAGTAAGGGGTAATGCTGTTATGAATCTCGCATCATATTTTTATAGGTACTGGAGCCAGCCCTGCTTATCATAAAATATAAAGAACCATATTTAAACCATTAATGTTTAATGTTAAAGATTTAAAGATTTACAAGTTAATTAAACAACCCCAGCTAAACTCAAAACAAACCCTCCTCCCAGTTCTGAGTTGAGGTGGGGTTGCTTGATTTACTTATAATTCTTTAAATCTTTACTTTGATAATTAATATTTTGAATTAGGTTTCCTATATTTAATGATGTCATTCTGACAATACAGAACAAATAAAGTGCCTGATGATGGCCCGTGATGGACCGAAATTTTATATTTCATAATGTTCTTCAGAGTATTTTCCAGGTTTTTACAGCTTCTTTGGAAATTACAATGCCACAGATCACCTTCAGATGTACTACACGGTAAATGTATACATATGATTATCAATATGTATATACTTAAGAATAAGGTGGAGAGAGAGAGAGAGAGAGAGAGAGAGAGAGAGAGAGAGAGAGAGAGAAAGAAAGAGAGAGAGAGAGAGAGAGAGAGAGAGAGAGAGAGGCGAGTATCAGCATTACGACAACTTTGTCTATCTTGTTAGGCTAAGTTGGAAAAAGCCATTACCGCCTCTTCCACTCCACCAACTCGCCCTCCACCCTCAAAGTCCTCCTTCATTCTCTCCAGTTTTTCTTCATTCTCGGAAGTCTTCATTCATCCCACAGCTCATCTTTTATTTCCCCCACTCCAAGATTCTCCTCATAATTCATTCGTGACCTGAGGGTATTTTGAATTTCATTCGGGTTTTCTGTATAGAATAATGTTCACATTGAGAGGAATGTTAAACAAACTCATAGTTTCCAGATACAGTTTTCATTAACCCCTTACACTCGAGTGGTCTTCTCTAAGATGAAATAAAATGTATGGAAGTAGAAGAAAATGTTGCCGAAGACTCACTGTCCCTATTATAATTGTTACTGATGTTGTCGCCCCTGGCTCATCGGGACGTGGACCCAGATCTTGTTCAAGCTCTCCTACTTCAACATCCCAGCATTCTTTTTTTCAGGAAAGTGGAGGGAATCAAGGAGCGTTTTAACAAGTGACCAGGTCCACTGTCCAATTATATCGGCTCCACAACGGGAAGGCGTCCCTCTCCAGCACCACTCACCGTACTGAAAAGGTCAGTTTCGGTCTAACCACGAAATAATCCATTATTGGCTGGTTATGTCTTAACTGGCGCCACTACAGTCTATGACATGCTTCAGCCAGGTGACTGTTGTTTACATAATTGTTAGGGCAGCGACGCTAATGCCGTCTCACATGGAACGAAAAAAAGAAGAATTCTTGCAGGCGGGAAGATGGGGTAAAATGTACCGTTAAGATATCAGTAAAATCTGTTCAGACCAAATATCTATATGTCTGTCTATCAATCTATCTATTGCCAGACGCCTCAATCCCGTTTGGGGTGGGCACAAATAAATCGCCTCCACGTCGCCCTGTCCCCCGCCATTTCACTGCCCTGCTTCCAACTCACACACCCCTCTCTCATATATCTTAAAAGATATTTTGTATTGTTTATCAATCTCTCTCTCTCTCTCTCTCTCTCTCTCTCTCTCTCTCTCTCTCTCTCTCTCTCTCTCTCTCATTTAGCTTCTTCCAACCCCATCCCGTACCCGTATGTTTCATTTCTTATACTTAACACTAACACTAATCACCATTTAGCAAGACCTTCTCTACTAGCAGTGGGGTTATAGCAACGCTTCATTAATTTACCTAACAATTTCTGTATTAGTGATTGGAAAATATTGCTTAGTCGACATTACACACACACACACACACACACACACACACACACACACATTTATACTGCGTATCTATCTATCTTTCTGTATCTATACCTATATATCTATATCTATATCTATCTATCTATCTATCTATATATATATATATATATATATATATGCTCTGATTTTCCGGCACCCTTGGTTCCAGAGCCTTGCCGCTTGAACCGTTTTTACCAAACTAGCGATGACCACATATGTCATATAAAAATTCCGAAGGGACCAACGGAGGCCACTGCCATAATTCAGCAATACATCTCTGACCCACTGTCTTTTACTCGTGTTCTAATTTCAGTTCTTTTTGGAACAACTGAGTCTGGCTCCTTATCATGTTACCTGACAAGTCCTCTTCATCACTCCGACGCTGTCGAGACCATTCAGTTGCTACTTAAGGCCCGTCCACACGAGCGGGCAGTGCCCGACGGGCAAACATTGATACCAGATCACATTCCAATTCACACATTTAGAAGGTGACTGGCGGGCACGAGCGTAGATGACGTCATAAGCAGGGAAACCACTGGCAAAGAATCTATTACACCCTTGCCCGTTGTTGAGGCAATGCTTGCCGTGTGGACAACAAAACAAGTGTGCTCGGTAGTGACCAATTGCCGCCAGAAAGTGCTTGATCTGGAAACACTGCTAAAGAAGTGAGGGATATACGCTCAGCGGGCAGTGCCCGTCAGGCATTGCCCGCTCGTGTGGACAAGACCTTAGTCAGAACTCGTACCATCTTTCATAGTTTTTCTAATGCTCATTTGATTAATCGAATCACTGTTTGCAATGAATTTCATAATTTTCCCTTTTGCTTCTTTATATAATTAACAGTTGAATCACCACCTTATGTCACACAACCGCACAGGAACACCACTGCCCAGTTTTTTTCAATAGTTCTGCCTTATCATCCTTTATTTTTTTATTTTCTTAGCATAAGAAAAATGCCTTGCTCCATTAAATGCCCATCAAACCGCTGTTAATATACAATTCTCGTGACCAGATGGATGAGTGAAAATATAACTGAAGATACGGGCGGCCAGAGTGGTAGGTTACTGGGTAACTACGTATCGGTTTCTATGGTAACGCCGTGCCTCGCAGCGACTGGCTTCCAGGTGTAAACAACCACAAAAAGTAATAACACTTTATGTACTCCACACTCACGTATAAAGTGTATCAGTTGATACCAGTGATGGAAATAGCCATTTGATTTGACTGCAGTAATAATTAAGAATAAATTGAAGTGGTGATATAGCATTGAAGGTTAAAGTTAACTAAAAGAATGAGAAATGTTATAGTTGTATCGTATTCACATGAACAGAAAGTGATGGTTAGGAATTGTAATTTGCAAGAATTTCGTATGCGCAGATAAAATTATTTGATAACGATGCTGGCTTACAAAGTTTGTTATGAAAAATCTGAGAGAAAAGAGTCATCTAATTCACGACTGTGAGTAAACATTGGTGATCAAGTCTCTCCAGTCATTTTAAGGGCTATTCGGTTATTATTCGGGTATTAAAAAAAGGGAGTGTAAACTTGTGGACCTGGAACTAATTAACGTTTATTCCCATTTATTACTTTGTTTAGTTACTGATATGTTTCATCACTGCGGTAGCCTGGCTGACCAATTAACTACGATCAAGGGGATTTGACTGTACTGAAAAAGACTGTTTGTGCTTGACACCATCAGTGACAGTTGCATCTTTCTTATAAGCAATAAATATATCAAAATTTAAGTAAAACAAGCGCAATCCGAGATTACAAACCTCCGCCTCGGGGGAGTGTATGGTAGATTTTATGGAGATGTAATCTTGTAACTTTTGTGCAAGCACTGCAGGCATTATTTATCGAGTTAGAAGCAAAAATGTTGAAACTGCCACTATCCTCCAGTGGCAGAGAATCATTTTAAAAATTCCTGGATCCGCATGATGGTCCGGATCACCACCAGATAGAATGGATTGTTCCCTGGGCTACATACTACCCCATCCCAAAAATTTAAGCAAAATCCATTCATAAATTTCTGAGTAATCCTGCTAATGAACAAACAAACAAACCAACACCGGCAAAACATAGGCTGCTTGGTGCATGTCATAAACTAATCACAATAAAAACGGTGATCATCACCAAATGAGCATGTGCTACACTCAACATCACCTGTGGCCACCAGGTAGTCTGGAGGGCGTGGGAATTTCAAGTGCCCTACCCTATTTTTTTCCTGATTCAAAGATGTGCTTCAATATCCAATGCGGGAAAATTGGTGGTGCACTATATATATATATATATATATATATATATATATATATATATATATATATATATATATATATATATCCCACTGCTACCTCGTGCAACCCCGTGTGGTGGACAGGGGAAGGCCTTGTGGATATATGAGGTGCTGTCTTAACAGTGCGGAGCATGGAACCCCCTATTGATATATAGAGCTCCACCGAGTATACTGAATAAGGTGGCACAATACTTACATCTCACCAGAAACCTTGTGGCAGGGAGATGAGAGCATTTGCCACAATCCTCCCGATCAGTCATGAATTCTATTGCAAATGATTTGACGGCCGTTCCAGTTGGATCGTTTGCTAAAGGTCTAACTGCATTGCCTCCTGTGCTTACGGGCAATGTGCCACTGAAAGTGAGTAGGTACTGTCTTGGCAATTTTCAGACCGGGATATTAAACAAATTGAAATCCACGAAGATCTACATGAGTTGGAACTTCGTAGCCACCATTTATATATATGTAACTCTTCAGTCTTGCAATAGGAAAGTCTTGAGTTTTGGTTAAAGTTCTTTTGGTAATTGAAGAGCAGGAGCTAAAGATGAATACAGGGAGTTGATCTTGATTTATTATCTTCAAAGAAAGTAAAAGCTGAGCAGCGTGTGTATTACACAGGGACTTAATCTAATAAGTCTAGTCGGACCTCTCATCTTATTTGATCTCTCCACAACCTGCCGGTTCTATGGCTTGCCCCGTTCTGAGCTCTGATTCCTACATTCTCGTTTAGCAGGGGTCGTGTCACGTGGGCGATACTGTTGTTGAATCTTCTAGAACACTGTATGTCTGTGTGTCTGTACAGCTTTCGGTGCACGTCCAGCATTCCTTCACTTAAAGAGCTGCAAGCTAATTTCCTTTTCCCACACCTTGTCTGGTGCTCTATCTATCTATCAAATTATCCATCATGCTATCTATTATGATTTGTATTTATAATATGGAGTCCTGACAAATGTATAATGTAAGAAGCCTCTCAGAGAAATACGAACTTTATAACTTAATGACTGAATTAGAATACATTAGCTTGATATATTAGGTATGAGTGAGATCCACAGAGAAGAACAAAATTTAGCCTCGAGACAGTAGAGGAAGGCAAAATGAATGATATAGTGGTGTAGGATTTCTGTGTAACTGAAATCTTGCAGACAACGTTGTTAAATTCAGCAGTGTATCAGACAGAGCAGCATGGATTGCAGTTCGCCTATGCAAAAAATACGCCTGAAAGTAATACCGGTATATGTACTGACTTCTCAAAGCTCAGATGAAGAAACAGAATCATTCTATGACGACATCTCTCAGACTGTGGAAGGAGAAAGGACCACATGTGCTATACTCATGGGAGACTTAAATGCAAATGTTGGTATATCAAATAATGGAGTAACATGCATGGGGAAATTTGGCATGGGAGAAAGGAATGAAAGAGGAGAAATTTTTGGAAAATTTTGCTGAAATGAATAACATGAAAATAATGAACAAATTCTTTCACAAAAAAACGGGAGAAAATGGACCTGGAGAAGTCCAAATGAAGAAACAAATAATGATATCGAATTCATTATAACAGATAAGAATAACACGATTCATAAATGTCAGGGTTATCAACAAAGTAAATGTAGGAAGTGACCAGTGAATAGTGGGTTGCACAACCAGATTCAGTTCAGAAGTGAAAGAAAGAAGATGATTATGGAATATATATATATATATATATATATATATATATATATATATATATATATATATATATATATATATATATATATATATATATATATATATATATGACCAATAAAAATAAGCAAAAACAAAGCAGTCATTCACTTAGAAATAACAAACAGGTTTCAGGCCCTAAGCAATACCGAGTGATATTAATGAGCTAAATGATAGACTAACAAAAGTGCTCAGTGAATCAGCAGGGGTAGTAGGGAAAGCTGATACAACCAAAACCAAGAAGCATTCGGAAAAAAAACACTCGAGTTCATGAGGAGGAGAAATGAAATGAAAGTAAAAACAAAGAAAAAATAAACAGAATGAGAGGAATTGAATAAGCTTATCAATAGGACACAGAAAGAAGAAAACAGAAAGAGAAATATAGATCAGATCAAAGAAACCATCAAAAAAGGAAAAAGTCTGATAGAGGTCGGAAGTAAAATGGCACTAGGAAAACAACAAACTATATCACTGAAAGACAGAAAAAGGTGAAATCATTAAATACAGAGATATGATGGTGATGGGAGGTGACGAATTTTACAAAGAACTCTATGCATCAAAGACAATAGTACCAATAGCCAACATATCAGCTGACACAAGTGTTACATGAGGTAACACCAGATAAAGTATATATTTCTCTTAAAAATATGAATAGAGGGGAAGCCCCAGGGAGGAGATGGAATAGTAGCACATTTACTGCTGGATACAGTAGAAGTACAAAACAGGCTCGTCCACTTTACTCAGTGTATAAAAAAGAAGAATATTCCCAAAATATGGAGTAATGCAATAGTTATTGTACTTTACAAAACAGACAACTCAAAAGACCTTAGTAACTATCGACCCATTAGCATATTATCAGTAATTTACGGACTCTTCACTATAGTTCTTACGAACAGAACTACAACTACAGGTATTTTGGAAGAACACCAACCTCGTAAACAGGCAAGATCCCGAATCGGGTATTCGACAGGCCCTCATCTGGGGGGTGGGGGGGGGAAGCGTGAGGGACGTACGCCCTCCCTTTTTCAGAAGCCAATATATATATATATATATATATATATATATATATATATATATATATATATATATATATATATATATATATATATATATATATATATATATATATTTTACTATAAGGTTCCAAGGTGGAGATGGAGGTCGGAAAATATTATGAACATTTCTGATCTGAATTTTTTATGCAAATTTCTCAATTGTTCTGGCTCAAATTACACTGCTATTCTGATGCTTTACCGAAATTCATTAAAATTTTCGGCCTCTAATTGTGTAATACTTGGCCGTGGTAAGTCGACCTTCAGAACTGGCAACCTTATATCATGAAGTAAAGAAGACAGTGGCGTACGCCATTAACGTATTTATCACATTTCAGTTTGTATGTGGATCGTGATAAACTATCTATCTATCTATCTATTGCCAGACGCCTCAATCCCGTTTGGGGTGGCCACAAACAAATCGCCTCCAAGTCGCCCTGTCCCCCGCCATTTCACTGCCCTGCTTCCAACTCACACACCCCTCCCTCATATACCTCTCCACCCCATCCCTCCATCTCATCCTCGGCTTCCCCCTCCCTCTTCCCCCCTCCACCTCACTCACATACACTCTCTTCGTCAGTCTTTCACCCTCCATCCTCTCCACATGGCCAAACCACCTCAGTGTGTTCCTCATAACGCTTCCTATCACATCCACATCCACACCACAACGCTCATTTATATCCTCATTCGTCAGCCTGTCTCTCCACGTGACTCCACAGGCTCCTCTTAAATAATTCATTTCCACTGCTCTCACTCTTGACTTGTGTCCTTCCAACAATGTCCAAGCTTCACTTCCGTACGTTAGAGTTGGTATCACAATACTGTCATGTAGTAACTTTTTCACTTCCATGCTCACATCCCTGTTTCTTATCACTGCTTTCAAAGAACCAGCAACCTTTCTTCCCTGCTGTACCCTTTCAAGCACTTCACCCTCCAACCCTCCGTCTTTACTCATGACACTACCCAAGTACTTAAACGTACTCAGATTTTCCAGTTCCTCACCATCCAACCTCGCAGTACATTTACTGACTTCACCTCTCTCAAAGACCATCACTTTACTCTTCCCTACATTCACCTTTAGATTCCGTTTCTTACACACTCTCTCAAACTCATCCACCAAGCCTTGCAGCTCCCCTTCGTCTTCACTCAACAACACAGTATCATCTGCAAACAACAGTACAGGGAGTTTCCAAACACTATCCTCTCTCACCAGGGCCACTCCAACATCCACTACCCTACCTTGTACCTCTTTTATTACCCCATCCATGTACAGATTGAACAACCATGGAGACATGACACATCCCTGTTTCAAACCAACTTTCAAAGAGAAAAATTCACTTAGTTCACCATCCACACGCACTGCAACCTTTGCACCATCGTACATACTCTCACAGCATTCAACAACATCCCATCTACTCCATATATTCTTAACACTTTCCACAATCCTTGTCTATACTGAGCACTTTAAAAATCCCGCTTTGGATAGAGCGGAAAACTGTAGTCCTCAAAATTTTACCGACCAGGATGCTAAACTATAATTGGCTGCCTAAGTCGGCCATGCTTCTCAGCTAACCAATGAAAATGAAACATCTATATAGTAAACACTACGGTACACTAGTCTATCTTGAGGTTGCCAGTTGCGTGGTAAGCCTGGTGACGAGTATGTGTGTGCATTATTTAGCGATCCTTTAGGTTTGTGAGAAGTATTATAATTATTTATTTTACTTTGCATATGAAGAAACACATACAGCTTAAGCTCAGTGTATTTTTCCTTGCTGGCAGCTTACGACAGTAATATTGTGAAGGGCAGATTTTAGTCATTTAACTAAAATTTGAGCTTAGCCAGCTGGAAAGTCATGTCGGATGACGGTGACACAGATGTAAACTTTTTTGCAGTATACAGATAACCACAGTGAAAATAACACTAGAAGAGGAATGCATATTACACACAAAATTACTTTTTTTTTTAATTTTTAGTGTTGCTGACATTAAGTTTTTCTTTCCTATTGTTCATGAGTCGAATGTTCAACGAAAATTTTTAGTTGGCCTAATATATTTTTTCGCATTTTTATAATTCCCTAGTACAGTAATGATTGTGATCACTGCGTGTGGTATACTTTCAGTGTGAAAGGAATGAATCATAAAAGTGTAAAATAAAAAATTACCTTTTTTTTTTTCAGGGCTGAATGGGATATTTATTTTTGAAATAGTGACCTGCAGCTCATTATTAATAATGAATGTCATCCAAGCGCCAAATCTCACAGACTGACTTTTTTGCATGCAGAAAAGGCAAGTTCATATCGTTAGTTGTCAACAATTTTGGACAGAATCTCATGTCACTAATGTAATATAAGTATGTTAACTGTTCCCGTATTGTTACATCTTCACCCCCGCTTTGTCTCAGTTTCTTAAGTGTGTAGGAGGAGGAAGCTGAAAGTTAATGTAAACAAAAGTAAAGTTATGGTGTTTGAGAGGAATGAAGTCACACAGTGTGCAGTGAGGTTGGATGGTGAGGATATGGAGAATGTGAGTGCATTCAAGTACTTGGGTAGTGTGATGAGTAAGGATGGAACTTTGGGGGATGAAGTACGTGAAAGGGTACAGCAGGGAAGAAAGGTTGTTGGTACACTGAAAGCAGTGATGAGAAATAGGGAGGTGAGTATGGAAGTTAAGAAGTCACTGCATGATGGTATTGTGATCCCTACCCTGATGTATGGAAGCGAGGCATGGACCTTGCAAGAGGGGAACAAGTCAAGAGTGAGAGCAGTGGAAATGAGTTACTTGAGAGGAGCATGTGGAGTGACGTGGAGGGACAGGTTGACGAATGAAGAAGTGAAGGAACGTTGTGGGGTAGATGTGGATGTGGTTGAAAAGATTAGGAGATATACACTGAGGTGGTTTGGACATGTGGAGAGAATGGAGAATGAAAGACTGACTAAGAGGGTGTATGTAGGTGAGGTGGAGGGAGGGAGAGGGAGGGGTAGACCGAGGATGAGGTGGATGGATGGAGTTGAGAGGTATATGAGGGAGGGGGGGGTGAGTTGGGGGGAGGGGAGTCAAATGGTGGGTGACAGAGTGACTTGGAGGCGTTTTGTCTGCGGCCACCCTTTGCGGGATTAGGGCGTCGGGCTATAGATAGAATAGATAGATTCTTAAGTGTCTGAACATATCAATCTGTTGGGACTCCTTGCAGAAAGTTACAATATGGAACTGACTAGGGTTCAGTGAAACCTAGGCCTTTTTATTGTCCCGAAATAGATTACAAAGTGAATGATCAGTGATCACTTCATTTGTTTTAGTAAGAGCAGAAGATGCAGACCAGAGAGATCTGAATATATATATATATATATATATATATATATATATATATGAAAATGCTAATCACGCCCCCCCTTTTAATAAAATGCTGGATCCGGCCCTATTCGACTACTGATAACTTACATATAATCAATCGGCTAATTGAGAAAACTGCAGATTATAATAAACTACTGTGTTTAGGTTTTGTTGATTACGAAAAGACTTTCGACTCAGTGGAGCACATAGTATTTATAAATTCACTGGGAGAACAAGGCATAAATCAGAAAACTGTAAAACCAAAGACAGAAGTGCTACAGTTAAATTACGTAATGTCTAGGGAAAAAATAAGATTGAGAAGGGCGTGGGTCATGGAGGTAAAATTTCACCAAAATCATTTACAGCATGCCTAGAAAGTATTTTCAGAAAGCCAGACTGGGAAAACATAGGAATAAACATAGATGGAGAAAAGCTAAACCATTTAAAATTTGCAGATGACATTGCCATTAGCTCAGAAACAGCAGAGACATTGCAAGAAATGTTAAATAACCTGAACAGAGAAAGTCTCAAAGTAGGGCTAAACCTGAACCAGAGTAAAACTAATGTTTAATTCACAAACACCAAAGAGCATCATCAGAATAAGTGGAGAAATTCTTGAAGAAGTGGAGTAGTTACTTGGGGTAAATACTGCAATTAATGAATGACCATGGTAGCAGAATAACAAGACGCATTACAATTGGATGGAAAGCTTTCAGTGAACATAGTGACATCATGAAAAGTAGCTTTCCAATATGTATGAAACGAAGAGTATATAATGAATGTATAATTCCAGCTACAATATACGGGCGTGAGGACAGGAAAGTGTCAAAATCGAAGGAGAATCGACTAATCCGTTCCCAGTGGGCAAAGGAAAGGTTAAGGCTGGGAATATTTTTAAGAGACAGGAATAGATAAGCCTGGGTAAGAGAGCAAACTGAAGTCAAAGGCATTACAGAAGTTATAAAAGTACGGACATGGATGTGAGCAGTCCATTTAGGAAGAATAAGGGATAAATGTTGAAGGAAGAGGCTGGCTGACTGGACGTCAGGAGTATGTAGCAATGTTTTGTCACAGCTAGACCCTTCGACATACAGGTACGTCACACAATTGCAAGGTTCGTAATTTGCACAATTTTCAAATCTTGTACTTGATTTTTGGTACATAGGGTCGGGAGACCTTCCCCTACCTGACACCAGGTGGGGACACTCGGTGACCCCACACGACCCGCGCTCACCCTTGCTTCATCACTCACCTGTTAGCAGTGACCCAGGTCGACATGGCGTACAGAGGTCTCTCAGAAGAGCAAATTCAAACTGTCCTGGATGCCTTCACAGGCGACAGTGATTCGCCCCTCAATGACGAGGTGGCTGACAAGGATTATGTACAACCAGAGGAGGAAGAAAGTAGCAGCAGTGATGAGGAAGTCCCGTCCCCGAGGAAGCGGCACTACATCACATATCATGCCACTAGAGAGGACCAGCCTGCACCAAAACATCATGCAATCACCTCTCTGCAGCCCCTACGTGATGTGGAGCCCGAAACCGAGGACGGGGACAAGGATGAGGATGGAACCGTGGGATGTGCTGCCACGTGGTACAGCCGCGAGATCATCACTCATCATGACCCTGAGCGGACAGCACGTCGTTCTATCAGGTATGTGCCTAGTGTTTTATTTGGGGAGGACGAAAGTGGCATGGAGGGAGTGGGGAGTGAAATTGAAAGTGTAGGGGCAGTAATTGAAAGGGAGAGTGGCGGGAGTGAGTCATTGCTCTCACGTGGTGGTGCGAGGGAGCGGAGCATATCACGTGGGGCAGTAAGGGTGCATGGTGAATCATGTGGTGTGGTGATGGAGTGGGGAGGTGAGGAGGAGCCCCTCCCCAGCACGTCTTATGCTCCCCAGTATTCCAGGACTTCCTCCCCACAGCCCCCTGATGTTCTCCAAGGCTGTAAGGGTAAGGGAAAGGGGAAGTGTAAAGGCCAAGGGAAGAGGAGTTCGAGTGGTGAAGCCCTCCGCACTCCTCCCCCCCAACCTCCCTCACCAGCATCTCCCCACCCCGATGCTCAGTGTAATTATAAGGCCCGTAAACATGTAAATAATAGTATAAAGTGGAAACGGGTGTAATGTAAGTGGAAAATTATTATGTAAGTGAATAAATATAGTCTAAGTCGAAACATTCTTAGCGAGTGTATAAAGATGCAATATTCTGATGCTCAGTGTAATAAACAAGGCCCGTAAATATGTAATTAGAAGTATAAAGTGGAAACGGGTGTAATGTAAGTGGGGAAGTATATTGGAAGTGAAGAAATAAAATATAAGTTGAAACACGAGTGGTAGCGAGTGTGCTTGCTACATGAATATGCGCTAGCATTTCGCTAAATATCCTTGTAAGGAATGTAAATAGGTGAAAACATTTACACTGATTGAAAAATGGTATAATGTCATGGAAACAATAATATGAAAGTAAAAAAAAATTGTAATGTATGTTGAGAGAAGAGTCATAGTGAGCGCGCTGAGTAGGCAAATATGTGCAATCATTATGCTAAATATCATCTTAATGAATGTAAACAGCTGAAAACATTTACATAAAGTCAAAAATGGTAAAATGTCATTGAAACAGTATTATGCAAGAAGAAAAATGATTTGTTTCCTGAAATAAGAAACTTAGCAACTACCGTGTAACCAATGTAACCAAACTCGCTATGCTCACACAGTGGAACAATTTTTATTTTTCCTATATATCTCATTGAAAACCATTACATTGTTGTTGTGATTGTTTATTAGTTCCAAATCAATAAATGTAAACGTGTTCTTTGTTTTTTCTCCCAAAATTACCTACCATAGAAAACGTGAGAGCCTGACACGTCAGTGACAGAATACGATACCTGACACTGGGAGGCTTATCTGTCCTGACCACTTATGGACCCCAATAAGCCCTTTCTTGGTGATTTTCCTTTGTTTCTCAACAAAAGTGGATGTTTTAGCCAAAAAAAAAAAAAAAATTCCAAAAGAGCCCGGGATTGGGGGGTATCGGAGTGGGGAAATCGGTCGGGACCTGATGGGTTAAACATTGCAAGAACTGGCCAGACAGGAGGAGGAGAGACGAGATGGAGAAGTTTGCAGGGAAAACATGACAGAGATTGACTCAGTCAAGGAATTCGTGGAGAAGGTTGAAGGAGGGCTTTGTTCAGCAGTGGACTTGCGGTGGCTGACGATAATGATGATATATATATATATATATATATATATATATATATATATATATATATATATATATATATATATATATATATTGTCACTGGCGAAGTCACCCCAGTAGCGAATGGATAAAATAGAAGATGAGAAGATAATGTAGGGAGAGATAAGCAAGCCGCCAAGAAAGTTAAATAATTTTTATTATCAATTTTTGCTGCCTGTGAGGGTAGAACCCTAGACCTCACTATCTTCCCTGTGTTTCCTCAGCAGTCAGTTTTTCTGCTTGTGGGTATATAACCTTGATGTTTTTCTCAAGAATTATGCAGAGGCCCTTTTGTCCTTGACCATAAGTGGGTGTGACATATAGTGTGGGAGGAGTAAAATGAGAGTATTTGCCAATAGAAGTCTTAAAACATTTCCTTGGTAGCTGCTAATGGCTATGTGTGAAATGTGTTAAAGCCCAGTTGACTATAGTGACTGTCAATATGAATTCTTCCGTGTCTTAGTTCCAATATATATCCGTGTCTTAGTTCCAATATATATATATATATATATATACAAAAACGCATATGATCTGCTAAAGAAGAACATAAAAGAATTAAAAATATATATATATATTAAAACAAAGGTGAAATAACAAACCATGCCTAATACTTTTATGGCACAAGCTTCTCAGCAAAACGCCTTGATGTAGCTTAGATGGGACGGTACGGGAAAGCTTAGCCCCAACTGGCACTTTATCTTGCTACACCGTTGGGTACAGAAAGGGCAAGAGGAATGAATGCAGAGTGGAAGTGGAGGTATAGATAAAACTTACCAATATAGAGCGAACGCAGAATGATGTTGACCAGACCTGTTATAGGAACTGGGTGGCTGAGAGACGTAACTAAATGAAAACAGAGTACAAGGCTGCAGATAGTTGAATAGAAGGACGTTAGAATGTCGCAGGAGGGAACGTCGCTGGTTACTAAAATAATCTGTATGCCGTTCATTACGATGATGTGTTTGATATTTTCTGACCATCCCCGTAGATTTACTTCAGCTGATATACGACCTCTATGGATGGAAATATAGAACGTAGCCTCCATGATTTGATTTTGTTGAACCCGTGAAGATAGTTCAGTGAACTTGTTAAGGAAATGAAATGTTAAGCAGATGATAACAGACAGTCAGCGAATAACACATAAACAGAAGGAAGAAGAAATGGCTATTAAATTTTAGAAGCAATGTAGTTATCATAACCCTCAGCCACGGGATAAGGGGAGAGCTAAGCCATACACAGTCAATCTTGTCACTCTTGTTTCAAACATTTCCATTTATGGCACTAGGGTCGTCAGTGCTGATTCATATGTTTAGCTCCTGATGTATTTGCGAGTAGACTCGAATAAAGTAATCATCATCATCATCATCAACATGTTATCATTACCATCATCAGAACCTGTTTTCTTGTCTAATGATGCTGGTGAGGTAGAATTCAGAAACAAGTAAAGATGAAGTATGGGTGGAATGAATGAAGACTTCCGAGAATGAAGAAAAACTGGAGAGAATGAAGGAGGACTTTGAGGGTGGAGGCCGAGTTGGTGGAGTGGAAGAGGCGGTAATGGCTTTTTCCAACTTAGCCTAACAAGATAGACAAAGTTGTCGTAATGCTGATACTCGCCTCTCTCTCTCTCTCTCTCTCTCTCTCTCTCTCTCTCTCTCTCTCTCTCTCTCTCTCTCCACCTTATTCTTATGTATATACATATTGATAATCATATGTATACATTTACCGTGTAGTACATCTGAAGGTGATCTGTGGCACTGTAATTTCCAAAGAAGCTGTAAAAACCTGGAAAATACTCTGAAGAACATTATGAAATATAAAATTTCGGTCCATCACGGGCCATCATCAGGCACTTTATTTGTTCTGTATTGTCAGAATGACATCATTAAATATAGGAAACCTAATTCAAAATATTAATTATCAAAGTAAAGATTTAAAGAATTATAAGTAAATCAAGCAACCCCACCTCAACTCAGAACTGGGAGGAGGGTTTGTTTTGAGTTTAGCTGGGGTTGTTTAATTAACTTGTAAATCTTTAAATCTTTAACATTAAACATTAATGGTTTAAATATGGTTCTTTATATTTTATGATAAGCAGGGCTGGCTCCAGTACCTATAATAATATGATGCGAGATTCATAACAGCATTACCCCTTACTGCACTCACGGAATATAAAACATAATATGCTCATTTCTCTTCATTGTCTTAATCATAAGAAAACAATAAAATAGACAAGTTCAGGTGCAATAAGACATCCGATGTATATGTTTTGGTATATAACATTATTTTATTATAAGTTATCAATGGGCAGTTGAAATTAGAGAAGGCTTACGCCCCCACGACCGGTCCTCACCCAAAGCTGTGCCTGATATATGTCACGCTGACAATATAGGACAAATAAAGTGCCCGATGATCGCCTGTGGTGGGACCCAGAATTCATATTTCAAATTGTTCTTTCGAACTGGTGATAGTGACCTGGAGCTCCAGTTTCATCAGCCCTCGGATCTGGCTTCAAACCATCCCCCTTTGCTGAACTTTTTTAGTGTTTCAGTGACAGAGTGTTGGTCAGCATATTCTCCTATAGAATTTCCTCTAAATCTCATCTCTAGACTACATGCACAATACACACCACATTTCGCGTTCCAAGATCAGAAAAAAATGGCCTCTCAGTGCCCAGCGTGGGAGTCTTCATGGGGGGTGGGGGATGACCATTAGAGCCTTCAACATCCGCCCTTCTCCTTGTGACGGCTAATAGAGGTGCTCGGAACTATTGTCTCTCACTTCCTGTTCATTTTTGCAACATTCATGGCCTTTCTTCTAATTTTCTCTAAATCTCACTTTCTCTTCCTTACTGAGACTCAGCTGACTGAGGCGACTGATAGCAAACCCTTCTCTGTATCCTCCTACTTTCTCTATACTCACTTCAGAGTTAAAGGTGGCAATTGTGCATATGTACACAAGAACACATCTTGCACTCGTGTTCCTGAACTTTAGTCTTTGAATTTCCTGCTCTCTGGCTTCGGCTGTCCCGTCATTCTCTGACTAAATAGATCTAATCTGTGTACTTATCCCTAAATTATACTGACTGAACAATTCTTTCACTGTCTTACTTCAAAGATGAAACACATCCTATAAGTTTCTTCTTTCTCTGATATCTCCATTCTAGGTGATTTCAAAGTTCATCACCACCTTTGACTTTCCTCTCATTTAATTGATTCACCTGGTGAACAGTTCAACATCTTTTCTATCCGTAACAACATTGAGCAGCTTGCACAGCCCCAGCCCATATCTCGGTCCCCCTTGAAGTGGGTTCCAGCATATCTGACATTTTACTTACAAGTAATCTTTCTGCTTATGCTCTTAATCTTTTCTCTTCACTCGGATCCTTCGATCACAACATTATCACCTTAACCCATTGACTCCTAGATTTTCTGTGCGAGAGATTTTGCTGGGAGGGTGCTAGGCGTACCGCTCTCTGCCTGTCGGCCTATAGTCGCGAAGTTCATAATTCCCTACCCCGAGGTTCCCTCGTTTATTAAATTTTGAAAATGCCCAGTTCCGTCCTATATTGAAGACACTGGGCACTAATGGGTTAATGTGTCCTATAGATCCAGTAAGGCATATGGACCCTCCGAAGAAGCTGCACCTGTGGAACTGTTGACCGGGAAACTCTCAGGCAGTGCTTCTTTGATTATCCCTGGAATGATTATTGCTTCCTTGGCCGAAAGCCATCTATGTGTGTATCGCATATTACAGTTTTTCTCTCACGCATGGAAACCTAATTCCTTTTTCATATCCTGTGATGAATACAAAAATAATTCTTGGTTTAATGACTCTTGTTATAAAGCTGCCTATACAAAGGAGAAGGTCTACAAAAGGTACGAACCAACCTTTGAATCCCATCTGTTTTATGTCTATACCCGAAATCATGCTAAGACTGTCCTTCACTCTTCTAAAAATAATAATTTTCATTCATACTTAATGCTCCGAAATCACTGGCTCATATTCTTCCCATTCCTTTTGTCACCTTGCCAAAAACCTTTCTAACAACTTTATTTCATTATCCTTACCTCCTCTTTTCTACTCTGATGGCTTTTGTAGCTGTTTCCTTACTGATAAAGCAGAACTCTTTGCTTCGACCTTCTCCTCCAATTCCACCTTAGGCAGTTCCGGTGCTGTTCCTCCATCATTACTCCCCTGTGACTTCCTCATGGCTGACATTAAAATCACTGACCTCAGGAATAACAAGGCATATGGGCCTGAGGGGGTCCCTTCTGTTGTCCTCAAGAACAGTGTTTCTGTGCTTAACCCCTGCCCAGGTAAACTATATCACTTTGTCAATGCTGCCAAGAGATTGGGTGTCCTAAACCAACTCCGTACCTTATTTACCCCCACACAGTTGTTGATTTTATTCACGTGTTTTATTTACTCCTGTGTAGATAACAACTCTCATGTGTGGGGAGGCTCCCCGCATGCACCTCTTCTCAACAAGGTGGAGTCAAAGGCTTTTCGTTACATTAACTCTCCTCTTCCTGTCTTTAACCTCTGTCTCTTTGCCGCACTGTTGCACCCTTATCTCTTTTCTATTGCTGTTTCAGCGGCCGCTGTTCTCTTGAATTCTCTGCTTGCATCCCTCCATCATTAAAGCAAGCGCATAACACCTGTTTATCAGCAAACTCTTATCCCATTTATGTCCAGCTGTCCATTGCAAGAGTTAACTGCTACTCCTACTTCTACACCTATGCAACAGCTCGACTCCGGAAACTTCTTCCTCTTTCTGTACTTCCTACTGCCGATGATCTTCAGTGTTTAAAACGCAACGTGTCCAGGCATCATGCAATGAATGGATCTTGACTTTGACTCTCAGTTATCTTGTTATAATGTTTCTTGGAGGAAATATTTTGCAGGCTTCTATGCTTTGGTTCGTTCTTCTTCGCATATACACAAGTATGTATGTATATCTATCTATCTATCTATATATATATATTGTTACGGAACAGAGAAAGATAATGTACACTTTAAGTGAGAATACTAATAATCACTACTGTCCCGTAAAGTTCCAGGTTCAAAACAAAAGAGTTAGGTAAAATTACAAGTTAAAGTTTAATGCTCAAACTAACAACAAAACATTCAGGACTCATAAGGATAATGTAATGGCAAAAAAACAGGTTAAATATATGGTTAACTGCAATAGCCTCTATTAACACGAAATTAGCAAGAGTAAATCTATCTAAGTCAGCCCTGCTAAAATGAAAATACACTGGGTAATGCTCAGTTAATGCAAGATAAATTATTACAGATACAAACTATTATTAATGATAGCTGACAACAAGAACCCTACATAAATTACATAAAACCCTACTAGGCCCAAGAATTAAACTTATGCTAAACAGTACAAGAAAAAATGCAACAACAGTTATACTCAAATTACACAGCTGCTAGATGGTTGGAGACTTCCTGAGCACTCACAACAATAACTGTACAGGGGAGGACAGAGATGTGAACAAAATGAGGAGTAGATCTAAGTGGCAATGATGCAGAGACTGAGCTCATTATATAGGGGCCACCAGAGCTTGATACAACTTGTAAGAAGGACGCGCAAATGAAGCCATAGGGGACAAAGAGCTGACAATCCCGCTCTGAACAACAGAAAGGACGACTTACTCTACTATAACGGTAGAAGGGGGGAACTGAGGCAGAACACGCTCGTGATCAAACATGCAGAACAGAGAAAGATAATGTACACTTTAAGTGAGAATACTAATAATCACTACTGTCCCGTAAAGTTCCAGGTTCAAAACAAAAGAGTTAGGTAAAATTACAAGTTAAAGTTTAATGCTCAAACTAACAACAAAACATTCAGGACTCATAAGGATAATGTAATGGCAAAAAAACAGGTTAAATATATGGTTAACTGCAATAGCCTCTATTAACACGAAATTAGCAAGAGTAAATCTATCTAAGTCAGCCCTGCTAAAATGAAAATACACTGGGTAATGCTCAGTTAATGCAAGATAAATTATTACAGATACAAACTATTATTAATGATAGCTGACAACAAGAACCCTACATAAATTACATAAAACCCTACTAGGCCCAAGAATTAAACTTATGCTAAACAGTACAAGAAAAAATGCAACAACAGTTATACTCAAATTACACAGCTGCTAGATGGTTGGAGACTTCCTGAGCACTCACAACAATAACTGTACAGGGGAGGACAGAGATGTGAACAAAATGAGGAGTAGATCTAAGTGGCAGTGATGCAGAGACTGAGCTCATTATATAGGGGCCACCAGAGCTTGATACAACTTGTAAGAAGGACGCGCAAATGAAGCCATAGGGGACAAAGAGCTGACAATCCCGCTCTGAACAACAGAAAGGACGACTTACTCTACTATAACGGTAGAAGGGGGGAACTGAGGCAGAACACGCTCGTGATCAAACATGCAGAACAGAGAAAGATAATGTACACTTTAAGTGATAATACTAATAATCACTACCGTCCCGTAAAGTTCCAGGTTCAAAACAAAAGAGTTAGGTAAAATTACAAGTTAAAGTTTAATGCTCAAACTAACAACAAAACATTCAGGACTCATAAGGATAATGTAATGGCAAAAAAAAAAGATTAAATATATGGTTAACTGCAATAGCCTCTATTAACACGAAATTAGCAAGAGTAAATTTATCTAAGTCAGCCCTGCTAAAATGAAAATACACTGGGTAATGCTCAGTTAATGCAAGATAAATTATTACAGATACAAACTATTATTAATGATAGCTGACAACAAGAACCCTACATAAATTACAAAAAACCCTACTAGGCCCAAGAATTAAACTTATGCTACACAGTACAAGAAAAAATGCAACAACAGTTATACTCAAATTACACAGCTGCTAGATGGTTGGAGACTTCCTGAGCACTCACAACAATAACTGTACAGGGGAGGACAGAGATGTGAACAAAATGAGGAGTAGATCTAAGTGGCAATGATGCAGAGACTGAGCTCATTATATAGGGGCCAGCTGAGCTTGATACAACTTGTAGGAAGGACGCTCAAATGAAGCCATAGGGGACAAAGAGCTGACAATCCCGCTCTGAACAACAGAAAGGACGACTTACTCTACTATAACGGTAGAAGGGGGGAACTGAGGCAGAACACGCTCGTGATCAAACATGCAGCATACTGTGCGTTAAAATTACACAAAGGATGATGAAATCAGAGGCTATGTAACACCTCCCCACAAAGAAAAAGAAATTTACAAAGGAAATTTCTTATTACTCTAAAACAATCTGTCTAAAGTCTAGATAAGCAATCTGCAATAACATTTTCTTTCCCCTTGACATGTTGTATGTCTAATGAATACTCCTGAAGAAGTAGACTCCATCTTGTCAATCTCTGATTTTTATCTTTAAACTTACTAAGGAATTTCAGTGGGTTATGATCGGTATAAATGACTATGGGGTCAAAACCAGAACACAAATAAAATGAAAAATGCTGTAAACCCAAAATCAAGGCCAAAAGCTCTTTCTCAATAGTTGAGTAGTTCTTTTGAGGTGGAGTGAACTTCTTACTGTAATAAGATACAGGATGTTCAATACCCTGATCATCCTCTCGCAGCAAAACAGCCCCAGCTCCTGTATCACTTGCATCAACAGCCATCTTAAAAGGCTTAGCAAAATTTGGAGTAGCGAGCACTGGCTGACTTAATAGAATAGCTTTAAGTTTGTTGAAAGAGGATTCACAGTTATTGGTCCAGACAAATTTAACTCCCTTTTTCAGTAGGTCTGTAAGTGGTGATACAAGAATTGAAAAGTTAAGAACAAATCTCCTGTAATAACCTACCATTCCCAAAAATCTTTCTAGCTCTTTCCTACTTTTAGGTCTGGGAAGATCACTTATAACCTGAACCTTAGCTCCTGGTGGTGCAACATGTCCATCACCAATTACATACCCAAGGTGTTGAACTTTAGCTTGACCAAACTCACACTTTGATAAATTAGCTACAAGATTAGCATGAACCAAACGCTCAAGAAATTTACTGACATGGCATAGGTGATCTTTCCAGTTGTCACTGAAGATTAATACATCATCAATATAAACAACACACCCTGCCAAACCCTCTGTTACAACATTCATGAGCTTCTGAAATGTGGCTGGTGCATTCTTCATGCCATATGGCATTACGGAACATGCAAAAGTCTTTCCTAGTGTTACAAAACATGAGATCTCCCTAGCACGTTCAGTCATAGGTACTTGCCAGTATCCCTTTAACAAATCAAACTTACTTATGTACCTAGCCTTTCCGATCTTGTCTATGCAATCTTCCACGCGAGGGAGAGGGTAAGTGTCTGTTTTGGTTATCTGATTAACACGTCTGTAGTCAATGCAAAGCCGCTGTGACCCACCTGGCTTAGGGACTAGAGTGACAGGAGAACTCCACTCGCTCTGACAGGGCTCAATCATCTTGTGGTCCAACAGGTAGCCAAGCTCCTTCTCGATGAGAGGAACTTTCACTGGGTTCACACGGTAAGGAGGCAATTTAATTGGCTTTGCGTCTCCAACATCGACATCATGCATCAACACAGTGGTTCTTCCTGGAGTGGCACGGAACACTTGCGGGTACTCCTGCAGTAATGCCGAAAACTCCTGCCTTTCCTCTTGAGGTAGGTGAGAAAGCTTAGTCTGGAGATCATTCATAATATAAGGGTTCTTCCCCAAACTATCACTCAGGCTCATACTGCATGGGAGAGCTTCACTTGCAGACTCGGGTGGAACAGCTACAGTGCAGACTGGATTATTTTCGTCCCGCCTGTGATATAAGTTTAGCATGTTGATGTGACATAGTTGCTACGATCTGGTGTGGCGATGACATAGTTGACATCACTGAGTTTCTTCTCCACGAAATAAGGACCACTAAACTTGGCTTGAAGAGGTTGCCCATGCACTGGTAGCAGAATCAAAACCTGATCTCCTGGCTGAAAGTGGCACAACCTGGACTTCTTATCATACCAAGTCTTCATCTTCTCCTGAGCAGCTCCTAAATTCTCTCTCGCCAGCTGTAAAGCAGTGGACAGCCGTTCCTTGAACTTCATCACATAGTCCAGCAGGTTGACGTCATCTTCCTCCGACAGCCAGCAATCCTTGAGTAACTTAAGGGGTCCTCTTACTTCATGGCCAAACAGTAGTTCAAAAGGTGAGAAGCCCAGTGATTCATTTGGAGATTCTCTTGCGGCAAATACAACGAATGGAAGACCTTTATCCCAGTCTTTCTGATGTTCCAAACAGTATTTCTTGAGCATCGATTTGAGTGTTTGATGATATCTCTCCAACGCTCCTTGGGTCTGGGGATGGTAAGCTGAAGACGTGATCTGGGTGATGCCCAACTCTTTCAGAGACTGCTTGAAAACATTTGACATGAAATTACTTCCCCGGTCTGACTGTACCTCCTTGGGCAGACCAAACTTTGTGAAGAACCCTAGCATTTCCTTAACCACGTTCTTTGCTGAGATATTTCTAAGTGGAATGGCTTCAGGATAACGAGTAGCCATATCGATCAGGGTCAACACATAAGAAAATCCTGAAGAAGTCTTAGGAAGAAGGCCCACAATATCCACCAACACACGGGTGAAGGGCGCCTCAAAAGGAGGAATGGGAACTAGAGGTGCAACCTTTTCAGTCTGATTACACTTCCCCACAACTTGACAGGTGTGACAAGACTTACAATACCAGGAAACATCCCTGAAGATACCTGGCCAGTAGAAGTGTTTCAAAATGCGTGCCACAGTCTTCCTCACTCCAAGGTGTCCTGCCAAACTGGAATCATGAGCCACTCTAATGATATCCTGCCTACAAACACGACGGATGACAACTTCATGTACAACCTCCCATTCACAGTCGGCTGATGCTGTTGGGGGTCTCCACTTCCTCATAATTACTCCTGAATTTACATAATAACAAGTAGAAGCACCGGCTGACTCTTCTTCACTGTAAGCAGAGTTAGCTAGACCTTTCAACTCAGGGTCAGCAACCTGCAACTCAACCAACTCTTGACGAGACAAATTATCAACACTATGGGGTACTGCCTCATCTGGTGAGTGGTCCAAATTAGCAAGAAAAGTGTCAGCTAGGATAACATCATCATCATCATTATCCTCTAAATCACCAGTAACTTTAGACTTAGCCCTAGTGACAGCACATGCAGGGAACACATCAGGGACATCACAATCCTGGGACGCAGCCACTGGCTCACTAGACAACTGAGGAGCTGGACACACCTGACTTCCACCAATATCATTTCCAAGTAAGAAAGTTACACCTGACATTGGGAGTGTCTCAACCAATCCAACCATAACGGAACCATTCACAAAACCAGACTCTAAATTCACTCTGCACAGAGGGACAGAGAAGTAATTATTCCCTACACCTTGTAAGATTACAGTTTCATCAGAGGAATTAACATTAGAGCCTAGAACACTGGTCAGCATAAGGGATTGGCAAGCACCTGTATCACGATATATTTTAACTGATTTCCTGTCATTACTGTCCAGAGGACTGACAAAACCATCAGACAGGAAATTAGCACATGAACTCTTGAGAGTGTCACCCACGTTACTGCTCAAAAGAGGAGCTCCATCATGAGAATTTAAGTTACCCCTCAAAGCAGGTTCAGTTAACTCAGTTAAAGAATTATGGGAACTCTCAAGAGTGGACACTAGACCAATTGACTGAATATTTAAAGACTCCGTTTTGTTCACATCACGCTGTCTCCTGAAACATTTCTCCGTAGTATGACCAAGCTTACTACAATAAGTACATTTACTTTTCTGAAATCTAGAGGTGAAGCTGGTATTTACTTCCTGAGAAACATCATCTTTATTCTCTTTCCTGTTACCTGTACTCTGAGTAGAGGCAATGTACTTACTCTCAGCTTTCCCTTTTTCTTTAGAATATCTCTTGTGAGTGAGAACATATTCATCAGCTAAAACTGCAGCATCAGACAAATTATCTATTCTTTTTCTCATCAAGATATAGGCTTACATCTTTATAAATACACCTCTTGAAGTCCTCCAGCAAAATCATCTGCTTAAATTTACCAAAATCAGAATCCACATTCTTAGAATTTAACCACTGCTCCAATAGATCTTCTTTGACTCTTGCATACTCAACATGGGATTGCTTATCTTGCTTATAAGTTGTCCTAAATTTTACTCTATAGGCTTCAGGAACAAGCTCATAGGCCTTAAGAATCAAGCTCTTAACTACATCATAATTATCACATTGATCCTGAGGCAAAGATGCATAAGTTACTTGAGCTTTACCGGTGAGAACAGTTTGAAGGAGTACTGGCCAATACTTTTTGGGCCAATTAAAACCTGTAGCTACCCTCTCAAACAACTGAAAATACTTTGTTAAATCAGATTCATTAAAAGGAGGGACAAGTTTAACATTTTTAGCCACATCAAAATCATAAGAGCTAGATGATCCAGTTCCACCTTGTTTCATGCGATACTCATGGTCTGCCTGAATCCTGGCAAGTTCAATTTGTGCGTATATCTGTGCCTCCTGAATACGAGCCTGAGACTCCGCCTCCTTAGCATTTGCCTGAAATTCAGCCTCCTTAACACAAGCCTCTTTAGCCTGAGACTCAGCCTCCTTAGCACGTGCTTGAAATTCAGCTTCCTTCACACGAGCCTCCTGCAGGGCTAGCTGTAACTTAGCTAATTCAATCTGCGTTTGCTCATTTGGAGGAGTTACATTAAACAAGCTTTCATTAATCATGTCAACAATTTGATCTTTAGAATGATGAGAGCGAACAGCAATTTCCAATTGTTGAGCAACAAGCTTAAGTTCATTCTTTGTTCTGTTTTCTACATCACACACTGTTTGCACATTTGACAAAAAATCTTTGGCTTCATCAAGTGTAGTAATAGTAGACATCATAATAAATCACAGTCACAAAATATCAAGCAATATCCTTATGATAATATCCTGAATATCCTGATAAGAGGTCGCCAAATTTATGTTACGGAACAGAGAAAGATAACGTACACTTTAAGTGAGAATACTAATAATCACTACTGTCCCGTAAAGTTCCAGGTTCAAAACAAAAGAGTTAGGTAAAATTACAAGTTAAAGTTTAATACTCAAACTAACAACAAAACATTCAGGACTCATAAGGATAATGTAATGGCAAAAAAACAGGTTAAATATATGGTTAACTGCAATAGCCTCAATTAACACGATATTAGCAAGAGTAAATTTATCTAAGTCAGCCCTGATAAAATGAAAATACACTGGGTAATGCTCAGTTAATGCAAGATAAATTATTACAGATACAAACTATTATTAATGATAGCTGACAACAAGAACCCTACATAAATTACAAAAAACCCTACTAGGCCCAAGAATTAAACTTATGCTACACAGTACAAGAAAAAATGCAACAACAGTTATACTCAAATTACACAGCTGCTAGATGGTTGGAGACTTCCTGAGCACTCACAACAATAACTGTACAGGGGAGGACAGAGATGTGAACAAAATGAGGAGTAGATCTAAGTGGCAATGATGCAGAGACTGAGCTCATTATATAGGGGCCAGCAGAGCTTGATACAACTTGTAAGAAGGACGCGCAAATGAAGCCATAGGGGACAAAGAGCTGACAATCCCGCTCTGAACAACAGAAAGGACGACTTACTCTACTATAACGGTAGAAGGGGGGAACTGAGGCAGAACACGCTCGTGATCAAACATGCAGCATACTGTACGTTAACATTACACAAAGGATGATGAAATCAGAGGCTATTAAACAATATATATATATATATATATATATATATATATATATATATATATATATATATATATATATATATATATATATATATATATATGTATATATATATGTAACTTGCAATACTTTGGTGATAGAAACTCTGTGTACATGTACCCCCTCCACAATATGTCTACCCCCTGATGTATATATGTCCCTCCCCAATGCATACATGCCCCCACTAAACTTGCTAGGTCAGCACGCTTTCCCACGCCTGAAGACGGCGTTATTGCATCAGTTGATAGCAGACAGCCGAGACGGGCAGACTATTTTACTGTGAGCTTGTAATAAACTCCTTATCTAGCTGTTTGTACATAGAGTTTCTATTACCAAAGTATTACAAGTTACATTTGATAGCAGCAGTGTTTCGAACCATCAGATTCTGACCGCCTCCTTGGATTTTTAGTGATACAACAAGATACACTACGTCTCGCATCTGCCAGCCTCGCCCCTCCTCCGTGCCTCTAGTGGTGTACTACCTGGCTGTGCTTTCCGAGTGTCCAATTTTTCTCACCAGTGCTCACCTCTCAAACAACCGCACCCATACGCCTTGTTCCTGACTGCATGTGTCACCATCGCCGACCTAAGCACCTGTTGCACATGTTCCCAGCACCTGTTCCAAACTCATCATAACTCCTGCCCCCACGGTGCCACTTATCACTGTTTGCCCACTGCCTGCCCACCACCATTCTCTGCATTTGCAACTCAACAGCTCTACACCTGCCTTGCACCAACATCTGCCCTCACCACCCACCACCGGCCTCCGCCGTCGCCCGCATCTGGTCTGCATTACGGAGCCTCCTAAGACGGCCACTCCCTGCCGGTGATTCATCACGGCGTCTCTTCTCCTCTCCGCCTTGCTGTCTCTCCACCGCTGCCCTGCCCTGCCCCGTCCCGCCCCGCCCCGCCCCAGCCCAGCTACGCCCAGCCACCCCTGCACGTCATACATCTCGACACTCCCGTTTCTACTGTGTAACTATAGTATATCTTTCCTTTCTATAGAGATTATCCTCGATTTTCTCTACAGATTGGTTATTGTAAATATTCCATCTCATTTCCATTACCCCGTTTTCATCTTCACCTACGTTATTTATACTCCATTTCATCCTTCGCATTTTATTTAAACCATCCATGCCCGCACCTTCATTCATTTTCACGCCTACTCGTGTATTCCATTCTCTCATTGTTATTTATACATTTCCACCTACATATCCATCTTCATCCTTTCATCTTCCATTGCCGCATTAAATGCCGTACTTTCCACGTCAACCGCTTAACACCAGCCCTCTCGACCTGGAAACATCACTTGCTCATACCTCGTCTGCCGACTCTAACACAATCACTCATTTACGAAGTGGCAAAGAGTACCACCGCCCTGTACCTGAGACTCCCGTTTCACTTCCCGCAGAATCAGTTACTACCCATCCTACACTCGTAAATCCAGATACCTCCTCCTCTACTCCTGCCTCTACACTCCCTTCTTCCTCTACTCCTTCCCCTGTCATTCCCTCTCCTGCCTTCCTTCATACCCCGTCTTGCTCGCCCTTAACTGCCACTACCTTCTCTCTCTCCCACACCTCTCCTGCTGCCACTTCTACACTTCCAGCCATGGCCAACCCTCCACAGTCTATCTATCTCTGACGATGCCAATCGTTCCAAATTTACCGGCCAGGACCCAACTTGGTCTGTCTATGATTTCCTCAGAGAAGTCGACACAGAAATACACAATAGACAAATAACCGATGAATCGCTCAAAGTAGCTTACCTCCTCGGTCACTTGCACCACGGTAAATCGGACATCGGATCCGCGATCCGTGCAGGACATTTCGATAGCATTCGTACCTTTGCTGATTTTTGTACGGAACTCATCAGCCTTTTGTTGCCAGCATTCAAATACCGCATCTCTCATGGGATTCATTAATCTCCTAAACCAACTAGATGAGGACTTGCGCGTCCCAGCGCAATATGCCAAGCTCCGCGAAGCTGCCGCTGCCATGAAAGCAACTAGTAGCGAGATGCTCCAATTACTGGTAGGCACGAAATGGTTAGAAGACAAGAATGGCGTTCCAATGCTTTCACTCACCAACTTTGCTGACTTAATTGGTTACCTCAGATTCCTTCACTGGCTTACTCCTAAACAGCGAGAGCTAGCCTTGGAAATCGATTTCAATCCAGGGGATAAAATTATTCAGGTCACTAAAGCCATTCATGAAAGAACAGGTTCGAACTACACGCGTCAGGGTACCACCCAACCCTTGGCCTCCTCAGTCTGTCACACCTCCACTACCCCAGACCAATCTCGCTCCCGTCCCACCACACGCGGCAGACCTGCCACACATCGTTCTCCTACCGCGGGTCGTGATCAATCTAGCGCCTAATGAAACAGACAATCTTCGATTCTTTGCTGGTACTGTGGTCATCCTGGACATCGAGCATCCAGTTGCGACCGTACATACAGACGTCCTCACTCCCGAACCAAACAGCGTATGCCTTCCCACTCACGTCGTCCACACTGCAAATACCACAAATCAAGCACGACTCACACCACTGAGGAATGTCGTTACCTCAACCGCCAACAGTCGGGGGAAGCGCCGTGCCCATATCGGACCAATATCACGTAGAACCAGAAACCTAACTCCCCATCCGCCATGTAGGTCCCATAACATCCTCGGGTTTAGGCATTCTTGGAAGCAGTCATGACATACCAACGTCATTCTTCTTGGACACAGGATCTGTAGTAAATCTCATCTCCGAAAATTCCTTACAAATTATTCATCGCCATCACAACCACGTCAGTTTCCTAGAACCACCAGACATTCGCCTATGTGGTGTTAACGGCTCAGAGTTTAAGGTTAAGGGAAGAGTCACCCTTGAAGTCAAACTCCACAGAGATTTGCCCCCTATCCCCATTGAATTTCACGTCACTAATGACTTGCAGTATCCCGCAGATGCCCTTATTGGATTCTTCACCATGGCACAACACTCCATTGCATTATTACCTGCTTGTGGAAGTATAGACATTTCTGGATTCCCGGTTTACACTATGAAATGTCCCCGTCCTGTTCTTATGATCAAATCAGTCCTTCAATTACCTCTGTCCCTATCACTACCAAAATGTCCACCCCAGCCCAAACCACCACTATTATCATCTGAGAATACAGAGATCATTCCTCTACTGACTGCGAGCAAGGACATAAATTCCTCCATGTCTCCTGAAACATCATCTCAGCCCTCGAACATGGCTCTTATATCCTCTCCCGACAACACTATCGCTGACTCAAGCATGTCTCAGTTACCTACCTCACACAGTGTGAAAGATCTTCTCCAACACGCTGAGACGAAACGTGCTGTAACAAATACGTGCACAATTTTGTTACTGCATGAGTTCACCAAAGTCTCTGTTTGTGTTGCCGGTGCGAAAGAAGGAGTGGATGTACTAACCCTACCTGAGACGTGTTGTGTGAATGGCTTGACTTATGAGTCAGCGTGGTGTACAGTCTTAGAGGACAGTTTATGCTACCTGTACTTGCTCACTGTCACAAATACTCCACTAAAACTCAAAAGTGGTGTAAAGATTGGAGACTTCCTAGTATACCCAGTGGCCGTAAAGGTGTGCCAGGATTCCTCATTTCCTACTATTCAGACTGATGATATGCCAATCGGTGTATGTACTATTAACTCTACGGGATCTGCGCCGACATATTCACCCGATATGCTCTCACATCTCACTTGCACAGATTTCCCAGAAAATACACCTCAACTCCTCGACCTTCTGATCTCGTACAGAAACGTGGTTGCCTTACCCAGTGAACCGATGGGTAGAACAGACCTTGTCAAACACACGATTGAAGTACTACCAGGAACTCAGCCGATTTACATACCAGCGTATCGATTTTCTCACAGTCAGAGAAAGCAGACAGATCAAATGGTACAGAACATGTTACACCAGGACATTATTGAACGCTCCGTCAGTCCATGGAATAGCCCACTTTTCTTAGTACCAAAGAAGGACGGCAACTTTAGACCAGTAGTCGACTATCATAAGGTCAATTCTGTCACTGTTCCAGACCGTTTCCCTGCTACTCCGTCCTCACTGATTTGCTAGAATCCCTTGGTGCAAATAACGTAGTCTTTTCATCTTTAGACCTCCTCAGCGGGTACTGGCAGGTCGAAATGGAAGAGTCCTCTCGCCCAGTTACAGCCTTTAGCACCCCTTCCGGACATTTTCAGTTTAACCCGCCCCATCCCGACGACGTATGGGTACGTCACCACGATTTGCATTTGCCAGTCCCGGCGACGTACCAGTACGTCGTGCAATTGCAATGTGCATAATTTCGACAATTTTCAAATTTCGCGCTTGATTTGTGGTACGTACCCTCGCCTGACCTTCCCCTACCTGCCACCAGGCGGGGACACTCGGCGACCCCGCGCGACCCGCACTAGCCCGCCACTCGTCCACTCACCTGGTAGCCACGGTCCTGCTCAGACATGGCTAAGAGAGGTCTCTCAGAGAGCGAAATTCAAGTTGCCCTGGACACCTTTACCGGCGACAGTGATTCCCCACTGGATGACGAGGAGATGGACAAGGATTATGTGCAGCCAGAGGAGGAAGAAACCACCAGCAGTGATGAGGAAGTTCTGTCACCCAGGAAGCGGCAGTACGTGACTTACCGTGCTGCTAGAGAGGGGCAGGAGGCAAAGAAGGCACGTGCTATATCATATCCCTATCCCCAGCGTGCCTTGGAAGCAGAATTCGAGGTCGAGGACGAGGGACGAGGGACGAGGACGGAGACGTGGGACGTGCTGCCATGTGGTCTGGGTGGAAGGTGATTACCCATCGTGGCCCAGAGCGCACACCACGTCGTCTAAGCAGGTATGGGCCTAGCATTCTGTTTGGGGCGGTAGGAAGTGAAGTGGAGGGAGTGGGGAGTGAAATGGACATTCCTGGGATTAGGGAAAGTGAGAGAGGTGGGTGAGTCATTGCTCTCCCTACGCAGTGTGAGGCGGCAGAGTGGATCACTTGGGCCAGTGCGGGTGCATTCATTATCACGTGGGGTTGTGAGGGAGGGGGAAGGTGGGGAGGAACCACTCCAAAGCACGTCTTATGCTCCCCAATATCCCCTAACACGTGGTCGAGCAAGGTTGCGTGAGAGAGCATGTGGTGTGGTAATGGAGGGGGAAGGTGGGGAGGAACCATTCCCCAGCACGTCTTCTGCTCCCCAATATTCAACAATTTCATCCCCACAGCCCCCTAATGTTCCTCAAGGCCGTAAGGGTAAGGGAAAGGGAAAGGGTAAAGGCAGAGGGAAGAGGAGTGACAGTGGGGAAGCCCTCCGTACTCCTTCTCCCCAACCTCCCCAACCAGGATCTCCTCCCCACCCAGACGAAGGCGGTGATGGGGACGAGGGATTTGTGTCGTGGGATTGGGAGGATGGGAGTGATTTTTCTCCCCTCATTCAACCCTTCACTGAGCATGGGCGATCTGGCTGCATTGCACCAGGTATTCACTGTAAATCAAGCAGGTTGGATTTTTTCCACCTGTTTTTCAGTGAGGCCTTCGTAGATCAGATCGTTTTTCAAACAAACCTGTTTGCAAGCGGCCAGCGGCTAGAAAGTGAAAGATTGGGAACAAGGAGTAGGCATTCTATGATTTATGATTACCCTGTCTCCATTCCAGAAATGTTCTTATTTTTTGCCCTTGTCCTTTTGATGGGTATAATAAGAAAAAATAGAATTCCTGCTTACTGGACTACGGACCCTGTTATGTTTACCCCCATATTTGGTCAAGTGATGAGCCGTAATCGGTTTCAACAAATTCTAAGTCGCCTCCATTTTTATGATGCTAATGACCCTGCAAATGCAAACAACAACTGACAAAATGAGGCGAATTAGGCTGGTCTTTGATCACCTCAGGCAAACCTTTCGATCCTCATTCTATCCCTATAGAGATCTCGTCATAGACGAGAGTCTCGTGTTGTGGAGAGGCAATATTTCATTCAGACAGTATATACCCAGCAAAAGGCACCGTTTTGGGTTCAAGATCTTTTTTATGTGTGACTGTAGGACTGGATACGTGCAAGACATAGTCTTGTACACCGGTGCACAGACAGACATAATAGAAGATCGAAGTATAGGACTTTCTGGAGCAGTGGTAAAGACGATCATACAAGACTACCTTCATCTAAGGGTCACGTTCTCTACCCTCGACAACTGGTACACTAGCCCTCTTCTCGCTCGTTATCTTCACAGACATGAAACGGGAGTCTGTGGAACCGTAAAGGTGAACCGGGGTCACATGGTCAAGGTAGGGCGGAAACTTGCAAGGAGTGAGGTTGTCTTCTTCAAAGCAAACAACATCCTTGCAACAATGTGGAACCACAACAGAGAAGTAAGCCTTCTTGTCCATGGTTCACCGCCCCTTGATGCAACCGTACTGATTCTGTTGATTACCATAGCGAGAGCAGGCGTCGTGTTTGGAAACCTGAATGTGTCATGGACTATAATATAAACATGCGCCTCGTGGACCAGTCAGACTCCATGATATCGACGGTAGAGTGTGCCAGGACCACGATGAAGTGGTATAAAAAACTGTTCTTTCACTTGCTAGATATCACTGTTCTGAATTGCCACCACCTTCACGCCATGACCACAGGAGTTCAGGAAACCTTTGAAGGGTTTGTGAGGGAGCTCACATGAGAAATCTTTGCTAAGTATGCTGTTGAAAGGCCCCAACAGCGCCCCCGCACTGCCCATATTACCCACACTCCCCAGAGAATATCCGCCCGCCATTTCCCAACTCCTATCCCTCCCCAGCCCAACAGACCTAGGCCCCAGCGCAGGTGTCACGTGTGCAGTCATTCCCAGGTGAGACTCACGACACAGAGGAAGGACACCCGCTATGAGTGCGTGCAGTGTGACGTGGGTCTGTTTATTCACCCATGTTTTAGTGAATATCACACGTTGCTGCACTTTTAGCATGGTGTGAATGCGAAAGGACGCTGAAAAATATGAGGTAAATGCGACAGACAGACGCTCTGTGAAAATATCAGTCATGTGGATCGCCAAATATTAGTATAAAGTGCCTACGGGTAGAACATAAGTGAAAACATTGGGTGTAAGTATATAAATCTGCCCTGAAAGTTGAAACTTTCACATAGAGAGGGTTGTTTGATTCGGATATTCTGTCGCTCAGTGCAATAAATACGGCCCCTTATTATATATTTCTTATTATGTGACATTATTACGGGTATAATATAAGTTCAAAATTATTGTATATGATGATGTATATTCTAAGTCAAATATTCATAGCGTGTCTATAAAGATAAGATTTCCTGACGCTTAAGTCGAATGAATAAGTGCACGTATTAGTCAAAATAATAGTCAGCAAGTGATAAAGTGAATAATTAGTATATAAGGTGTGTGAGTGAATTAGTATATAAGTGTGTGAGTATTATGTATGACGAAACATTCCTTGCGAGGGTATTTTCAGGCGATATTCTCACGCTCACTTGAATAAATAATGGCAGTAAGTATGTACAGTGCATTCTAGGGGTGTAAACGTGTGTAATGTAAGTGGGAAAATATAATTTGAGTGAATAAATAAAGTAGATGATGAAACACGAGTGTCTGAGATCGTGGTTGCTACGTGAATAGGCGCTAGCATATCGCTAAATGCCCTCGTAATGAATGATAATAAATGAAAACCTTCACAGTGGTGGAGGAAAGGTTCTATGTAAATGGGAAAATAATTGGAAAGTGATAAAACAATTTGGTATGTTGAAATACGAGTCATAGCGAGTGCGCTTACTAAGCTGATGTGCGCTAAACTTATGCTGCATGTCATCATAATGAATGAAAACATCTGAAAACACTTACAACAGTTGTAATTGGTAAATTGTCATTGAAACAGAAGTATACAAGTAGAAAAAATGATAGGTTGACTCATACCAGAAACTTAGCATATAGCATGTTACGACTCGGACCTAACTCGCTATGCTCGCGCGATGGTACAATGCTTATTTTTCCTATATATGTGTCTGAAATCCATTATATTGTTACTGTTATTGTTTATTAGTTCAAATTCAATAAATGTTGAGGTGTTGTGTGTTGTTTGCCCCATTATTCCTTACCATAGGAAACGTAAACGCATATCCAGCCCATTACAGAATACGATACCTGCGGGGGGAAACCGCACCTGTAGAGACCACTTATAGACCGCAGAGACCACTTTTTTCAGGATTTTCCATCGTTTCTCGACCTAAGCGGAAGTTTTAGAAGAAAAAAAAAATTTCCAAAAAGGCTCGGGACTCGGGGATGTCATAGGTGCGGAAAGGCTCGGGACGTGACGGGTTAAGAGACTCCCTTTTGATCTGAGAAATGCTCCTTCTGTGTTCATGCGACTTATCCATTCAGTCTTCAGCGGTATGATGGGACACTCTCTTTTGCTTACCTAGATAATATCATTGTTGTGAGTAAATCCATCCCTGATCATTTTACCAAACTCCAGCAAGTCTTTGAACGCCTCCAGCTCGCAGGCCTGAAAATCAATCTCAGTAAATGTGACTTCCTGCAAAAGAAAATCAAATTCCTAGGCCATGTCGTAGATGCACAAGGCATTCATACTAATGAGGATAAAACTAAGGCGATCATTAACTTTCCAGAACCCACCACTACCGAAGCTGTACAAAGTTTCCTGGTCCTTAGTGGCTATTATCGTCGCTTCATCCGGGATTATGCACAGATCGCCACTCCTCTGACCCACTTACTCAAGCAGAATGTGCCCTTTGTTTGGACTAACGACCAGTCACAGGCTTTCCAAAAGCTAAAGACAGCTCTTGTAAATGCCCCTGTTCTAGCGTTCCCTGATTATACCACACCCTTCCTTCTCTGCACAGACGCCTCAGGCACTGGACTTGGTGCCGTTTTGATGCAACTTCGATGAAGCATCAAGGAAGCTGCCGTAATAGCGTTAGCTAGTCGCACCCTTACAACCGCTGAACGTAACTACAGTGTCACAGATCTCGAAGCGCTAGCGGTAATCTGGTCCTTGAAACATTTCAGAGATATAGTCTATGGTTATCCAGTGCATATCCAAAAAGACCACCTTCCACTTTGTTCAATAATCGCAACCTAACAGGTAGACTAGCTAGATGGTCTGTCATCATCCAGGACTTTAATCCCACTTTTCAATATGTACCAGGCAAGTTGAATGTAGCCGCAGACGCACTCTCACGTCACGTAGCAGCAGCTATAACATCACTGCAACCTGAAGTAACTGCAAACACTACACTAACGTCAGAAGTTGTTCGAAACTTTCAGCGCCTAAGACCCCATGTGGTCCAAAGTAATTTATTTCCTAGAATCTGGCGATGCCTCGACCTTACCTACTCTGCCAGTATCACTAGATAAGTCCATGCTAGACGATGATCTCTTGTACAGGAAAACACTGCTAACAGGCAAAGATATGCCCAATCGCGAAGTATGCCAACTTGTTGTCCCCACTGCCTTGATACCAAAGGTTCTTCATATTGTTCAGAATACTCCTCAAGCTTCCCATCCAGGTAAAGACCGATGCTTGCGCCAAGCACGTCTCAAATACTATTGGCCAACCATGCGCCGCGATATCAATGCCCACTGTGACTCTTGCCTCTCCTGCCACCGCCACAAAGGATCAACCGGCTTACCAGCACCTCTCTTACAATACCCAATCCCATCACGACCATGGGAAACCGTCTCAATCGATCTCTTAAAACTACCTCTCACAGAATCTGGTGCTGAGTACTTGTTCGTAGCGGTCGACCACTTCTCCCGCTACTGTGTCCTCGTACCCCTCTCCGACAAGACCGCGAAGAGCGTTGCACGTGCCTTTGTACATCACGTAATTTGCCCGTTCAGTACCCCTCATACCATTCTTGCTGACAACGGTACAGAGTTCAACAATAGCCTTCTACATGAGATTTGTCGCCACTTTCATATCAGTAAGTGCAATGTCGTGCCTAACCATCCGGCTTCCAATGGCCTTGTCGAACGCCACAACCGAAAAATGTTAGAGTGCCTTAGACATCTAGGCTCCCATAGTTCGTCCTGGGATGCCTGGATTCCCCAAGTGGCATCCTCCATCAATAGTTCCATCAATGCATCCATTGCTGAATCTCCCTTCTTCGTCCTCTTTGGCTTTGACAAGGACCTCCCATACTCTCTCCTATCCTCAAAGCCAGAACCCATCTACAACATGGATGATTATGTTAAACTAAAATTGGCCAACTTCCAGACAATCCACCAGTATGTCCAATCCACTTTGGCTTCCTCTCAGGAGGACCTGCTGCAGCGCCAACATAAGTCCGCCTCTCCTATCACTATCAATGTAGGCGATCTTGTCTTTGCTCACTCCCATACACGTTCCTCTAAGTTGGATGACAAATTTACAGGGCCCCACCGAGTCCTCACTCAACAAGGCAACAAATTTCACCTCCAGGACCTGTCCACTAGGGACACCAGATGGGTCCACGTCGATGACTTAAAGCGAGCACCCCGTGGCCTCGTGTTGGAAGAGTCACTTACACAACCTCCTGCCCCCTCTTCCCCTCCTCCCATCCCTCAGTCTACCTAGTCTTCACCTATCGCTCAGTCTCCTTCCTCTCCACCTCCACCTGCTCCTTCATCAATCAATCAATATCGGTCCAAACTGCACTCTGCCCATCAACCTCTTCACGACCTCCCCATTAACTCTACCCTGATTTTCTAGGTACGATGTTAGTGATCTCCCTGGTGGCCGTGCTGACCCTCCTGGGGTCTGGGGTCAGGTCAAGACGATGGTGGAGTACGTCCCGGGGCCTTGGTCGGCTCAGGAGGTGAGGCAATGCTTATCGAAGCCGTAGCCTCCTAGCGCTTCGATCTTGCGCCCCTGGCCGTCGTAGCCATTGCCCTACCTGCCTACGCGCACCAGCTCCATGGAATCAGGAACCATCTCACGGCCCTCATGGGGACACACAACCCGAATGAGTATCTCTATAACCTTTTCCCCCCACTCTCCTGGCAATTGCAATACATAAGTAACAGATTCCCTGAAACCCAACTCAATGAAGTCACGTCCACTCTACCCAATTTCACCGATGTCTTACAACGCCACCTTTCAGATCTCAAAGTTATCTCTCAGTTCTTCTACCTCAAAATGAACATGGATAATCTCCAACTGGCCTTTGACTCTCTCCTGTCTCAAGTCTCTACCTTGGTTCGTATCCTGGTCGATGCTATAAATGGACGTGTCGCTGCCGACTTAGTACCTGTCTCAGCTCTCCGTTCTGTCCTGGAATGGGCTCACTCTGTTCCTCCCTTACTCCGACCTATCGTCTCTGTGCTGCCCACCTTTTCGCTATCTCCCCTAGCAGTGCTACACCCTGTGAGTCTGCTTTAGTTCGCAACCATTCCATCTACTCGGCCTGTTCTTTTGTCCCAGCTCCTGACCTCCCGGTCCACCATGCTCACCTCAACCATGTCCAGTACATCTTCTTTGCTGTTCCCATCTCTGTCACAATCATGTGTCCTGGTTCTTCGGTTCGATCCGTCCCTGCTAGTGGTCTCTACAAAGCACCTGACTATTGTACCGTCAAATCAGAGTCCGTCATCACTTCGCCACTCGCTATCACCAAGCTGTCCGTAATCACTCCTATGACATCTTTCAACCACTGACATGCCTTCTACCCTACCATCTGCCAACATTACCATCACCTCCCTAACTTGTGCATGCTAACCTTCCTCAATGACAGTGATTTCATTATGGATCAATTCTCTCTGGCCTTCAGCCGTTCATGGGTTCATCCAATAGTTGTGTTTCCCCCTGTGGTTATCGCTTTCATAGGTTTTC